>NC_133618.1:441628243-441811883 GCF_048593235.1 Sminthopsis crassicaudata | reverse complement strand
GAAAACAAGATTGTAATTTGCCCAGAGTCCTACAACGAGTGTCAGAGGCAGATTTGAACTCAGATCTTACTTGCTTTTCATGACCTTGCATAACAACAACAGGATATACAATAAAAGACATACAAGATGGTTTGGTGGTTCAGGACTGAGAGTAAGAGTAAGAATAACTGGGAGGATCAGGAACAGCCTTATGCAGGTATTGGAGCATCTCGAAGGAGACTAGGGATTCTAAAATGCCAACGTAAAAAATAGAGAGAGATTGACCAGTGCAAAGCAGAGAGATGGAAAATGAAGTACCATGTCTGAGGAACAATGAGAAGGCCAATTTGGCTGGTTCATAGACTGAATGAAGGGGAAAAATAGATAAAAAGGTGGCCAATCTCTTTCGTTCGATAGACATTTATTAAGTACCTACCTGGGTGGGGAGTTCTATGCTAGATAATGAGAGAGATGCAACGTTTAGATAAGACACACTGTCTGCCTTGATGGAGTTCATAAGTTATACACAGATGACAAATAAACAGTCTCTAAACTCTTTCTCAGGAGGGCCAGCCACACTTAAAAACATTGGAAAAAGACCAACTGTCTGAGGGCATAACTTTATAACACCCAGAAAGCTGGTCCAGTAGTCAATTCTGTCTGAAAATTTAGTTTTTTTGAATAGGAAAAGGAAATCATTGAAATGAATTGTTCACTTTAGTGTTCTGTAGACAAAAGTACTAGATTCAGAGTCAAGGAGTCACAGATATAAAGCCACAAAAGACCTCAGCGGCCATTTAGTCCAACCCCAATCTGCATCCGGCAGAAGCACCCAAACCAGAGGTGCTAACCCTTCTAGGCATACTATCTCACTGACTTTCCTGTTCTGGCTCCAGACAAGAATAGTTCTCATTTCTAGAGGATTGAGTAGTTTAAAATGCACTTTCCTCACAAAAAACACCAAGAAGAATGATAAGCTCTATTTCAGGGCTAGGAGGGACTGAGGTCAGCTCAGTGCAGTTTTGTACTGGATGACTAGATGATCTATCAGGTCCATTTCCCCTCTAAATTCTATGGTCTTAATTTTCAGATGAAGAAATTAAAGCTATTTCTACTTATATGACAAAAATGCTCTAAATCACGTCATATGTTCATATTGACTAAGATGACAAGAAAAGATAATGATAAAGGTTGGAGGGAATATGGGGAAACTGGACACTAATGTGGTGGAGTTGTGAAATGGTCCAACCATTCTAGAGAACAATTTGGAATTATGCCCAAAGGACTCTAAAATAATGCATACTCTTCGATCCAGCAGTATCTCTATAGGGTCTATATCCCAAAGAGATCACAAAAGAGGGAAAAGACCCACATGTACAAAAATGTTTGTAGAAGCTCTTTTTGTAGTGTCAAGAAACTGGAAATGCCCATCAGCTGGAGAATGGAGAATACATTGTGGTTTATGAATGTTATGGAATATTATTGTTCTGTAAGAAATGATGACTAGGCTGATTTCAGAGAAGCCTGGAAAAACTTTCATGAATTGATGTGAGTGAAATGAACAGAATCCAGAGAACCTTGTACCCAACAACAAGATTATGTAATGATCAACTTTGATGGATGTGGCTCTTTTCAAAAGTGAGGTGATTTACAGTACTTCTAATGGTCTTTTATTGGAGAGACCATCTGCATCCAAGGAGAGAACTGTGGAGACTGACTGTGGATCACAGCATGGTATTTTCACCTTTTTTGTTATTGTTTGTCTGTTTGTTTGTTTGTTTTTCATTTTTTTCCATTTTTGATCTGATTTTTCTTGTGCAGCATGATAATTGTGGAAATAATGTATTAAAAAATTGCATGTATTTAACCTGTATTGGATTGTTTGCTGTCTGGGGTGGGGAAGAGGAGAAGAGGCAGAAAATTTTGGAACACAAGGTTTTGCAAAAAGTGAATGTCGAGAACTATAGCATATATTTGGGGAAAAAATATACTATTTTAAAAATAATAAATAAATCCTATAGTCTTAGGACTATTCTATCTCTGGACTCATCAACCTCTGAACCTCATCTTCTCTGATGTTAGGGAGAGGCAGAAAGCAGCTCAGATGGGATGCTTCTTGCCTCCCCCAACCTCAGAGAAGATGAAGGTCATGGATGGTACAGTCCTAAGAGTCCTAAGAGGGGGAAGGAGACCCAGAGGTTTTCTAGTCATCCAACCTCTAAATCCCAGAGAGAAAAGGCTGCCTAAATTTGTGAAAGTATTAAATGTCAGAGTCATGATTTGATTATGGATCTGTTGGCTACAAGTTCAATGCTTTTTTCTCAGTAGAAGATCACACACACACATACCAAACTTCCTTCTGGGGGGCCCCTCACTCAGAACGCAGTAAGGATCCAATAAATTCATTCATTAAATATCGTTGAGCCATTTTTTGTACAATTAATTGCAAGTACCTAAGCTATGAACAATCAACAGGTAGCCTAGAAGGGGGCTCTTAACTAAAATCCGTTCCCTCCTCTAAATATACTCAAAGGCACATTTAGCTCTGATTTTCTTGAATCATTACTGCGTGTTAAAAACTAAATGAGGACAATTTAATGAGGCCTAACAAGTATGCGATACACACATTTTCAACAACCTCGAGGTGAGCCTTTAACTAATGTTTAATCAATGAGCTTTGATTTATAGAAACTGTCCTCTTAGGCCCCCTAAAAAAAAAAAAAGCATCCTCCCTACAAGAGGACCAAGTAAAACTTCCCTGGAAGTATCTGAGGAGCAATGCAATATAGCAGAAAGACCACTGGACCTGGAATCAAGAAGATACAGATTTGAAATCTGACTCTGGCCAGGTTTAAATATTGTACTACTAACAACCTCTATGAGCCTCAGTTTCTTCATCTTTAAAATGGGAATCAAAGAAGCTGCAGGAGCCTCTGAGGCCCCCTAATCTAGTCTTTTCATCTCATAGATAAGAAATTCGAGGCAGATAAAATGTCTTTGATCAGTTACATGAGAAATAAGTATTACACTTAGGACTCAAATCCAATAGACTTCAGAACCACTGTTTGGACCACATAGCTTCTTCCATAATGGTCAACTATTAGGTTATTAGACTAAAAGTTGTAAAGAAATCTGAGTTACTAAGTATTTTGTTTCCATTTTCATGGTGGTTGTGTTTTTTTTTTCTTTTCAAATCATTTATATGTGTACATACCATACACATCTCAATAATCAAGTGAACAATAGTCACTAATCAATGGGAATCAGAATCTCAAAATTGGAAGTAATCATCCAGTGTCTGCTTAAAGTTCCCCAGTTATCAGTATTCACTACCTCCCAAAGTCCCCATTCCATTGGGCACAGTTTTAATTATCAGAGTTTTTCTTCCCACTGAGCTAAAATTTTACCTCTTTGATGCTTCCAACCATTGTCAGTGACCATCCAATCTTTGCTTAGAAACCTCCCAAAAGAGTCATTTACACTTTTGGACAGCTTATTATTTCTTTTAAATATATAATAAAGTTATCATGTAAGAATGTGAAAGGAAAAAATTTAATTCTTAAGTTGCAATCTATACAATAGCAAAAGATCAGTTTGCAGTTCATTTACAATATTACTTCAGGAAAAATTAGTATAAATGATAAGATACTAAAGGAAACAGACTTTGATGGAGATTTATAAAAACTATCTAAGAGGGCCATAAAATAGTAAATAATTTTTAAATGATTGTTGATTAATGGAATCAGCCTGGTCAGGGAGGGAAAAGACAAATATAAGACATTTATACTAATATAAAGACAAATATAAGACTTTATACTAATGATGGGACCTGTTTCCTGAATGCTTTCATGAGAAGCAATGTGCCTTATAGAGAACCCAGAGTCAGCTGTATTCCTATTCAGCAATGATGGCACCAAAATTAGTCATTGCAGTCACTCAGGCTTCAAACTTTATTCTCATCCTTTACTCAACCCTCTCTTTCCTTCCCCCACATTCAAGCAGTCACTTAGCCCTGCTGATTCTTCAAGTTCTCTCTCACATTTGTCCTTTTCTATTCCTGCTTCCTCCACCCTAGTTTAGTCATTCATCACCTTTCACCTCAACTCTTACAAGAACTTCCTTTTGGGCCTCTATGCTTCCAAAATCTCCTTTCCACATGTGTTTCTAAAATAGTCATCCCACTCTACACACTGACTCTGCTCCAATCTGCTGTGCAGTCCAGTATGAATTGGTTCTAAAGAGTTGGCTTTTTAATGAGCATATATACCTTGAAAATCAGCAAATGCTAAAAATCAGGACTTAAATTATTCTTTGGTGACTTACATTTAAGAAAGTAATGAACAAAATGTTCAAATTAAATTTAAAAGTATATCTTATTTTTGAAAAGTGGATTGTTAAATATATATATCAAGACAGCCCTACTTCAATAATTCCCCATTGCCAAAAGAAGAAAATCCAGATCCTTTAATCCAGCATTCAAAACCTGGCCCCATTATTTCTCTAACCTGATATTTCATTTCTCCTATCCTACGTCATCACCCTGGTCAAGATAGCACAACATCTCTCCCTCTGCACTATTACCCACAGCTGTTCTGTCTACACCAGACGCCCTCTCTATCCTATAGAAGGGAATGTGTCTCTCACCCTAAACCCTTGTACAATGCTCTGAACAGGAGCTTAGACAACAGTTGTTGAATTGAACTCAGATGACTAACCCTCCTTCAGCTTAGCACAGTAAATAGAACACAAGTTCTGGATCCAAATCCTAACTGTATTGCCTAATATTTTTGTGCACTACAGCTCATTTAGCAGAGCAGCAAATTGAGGCAAATGTGACTTGCGCAGAATCACACAACTGGTAAATGTCAGACACCATATTTGAACCCATGAAGATGAATCTTCCTAACTTCAGGCCCAGGCACTGCATCACCTACTTGTCTTAGGTAAAGGGTTATGAGTGTGTAATTATCAGACATAGTTTTTACATTACTCAATTTGTTGAACTGATCTTTTCCTTTTTTTTTCCCCTTGGTTACAAAGGTTGTCCCTCTGGGTGGGGGAAAAGGAAGTGCTACATTTAGAAATTAATGTGATATAAAAACAAAAGAATTTAACAAAAGTAACACTAATTTAAAAAAAATAACAATCTGCCCTTAAATGTGGAAATATGTTTAGAAGAATTGCACATGTTTGATCTGGGTTGAATTGCTTGCTGTCTAGAGGAGGGAGAGAGGAGGAGAAGAGGAGAAAACTTTGAAACACAAAGTTTTGCTTGGGTGAATGCTGAAAACTATCTTTGCATGCATTGTGAAAATAAAATGCTACTATAAATTTTAAAAAAGGAAGAAAGAAAATAATCTGCCTTGCCAACATAGAGGCGGGAGGACAAACCAGATAACCAGCATCTGACTGTGTCTGGCAATTGTTCCTAAAAGTTTCTTCTTCTCCACTGTGGAACAAGGCAAATGCATCTTGTCTTGATAAAAATCAGACTAATTCTGCTTTCTCCCTCCTCCTGTGTCCATCAGCACCTTTCCCTTTGGACAGAGGTCTGGCTTTCACTAATAACTAATTCCACGTGGTTGTGTTTGCCATTAGTCAAATATCTATGCCCATGTGAAGAGGAAGGGAAGAAGGTCAGGTGCCGTATTACTGACACAGACTCATTAGTTTCTAGAGCAATTTCAAACAGCCCCCAGCACGTCTCTTCACATTTTTCTGTTAATTGAATCCAAACAAAGTCCTGCTGTACAAGGTGGAATTTGCTGTGTGACTTGAAACGAGTTATATTTCAGAACGGAAATGTCACCAGTGCCTGGATGCTCCCCTTGCACAGCTGATGACTGACCTGGTGAATTTTCTTCATTTCCCAGATCTGTCTTCCCTCTCCTGTCTAATTACCCATGTGATTGGGTAGCTGGCGGAGCCTCACAACGTGTCGGGTAACAAATGTGCCATGTGAACAGAGAGAAAAGTAATTGTGAAGGCAAAGGCTGCTGTAGATAACAGAAGAGAGCAAGACAGTCAGTAAAAATAAATAAATAAATATTTTAAAAACAGCAAATAAAGCATCTTTGGACTGCAGTACCTGGCCCTGGTCTGTAGCCTCTACAAGCAGTGTCAAGGTTAAAAACATTTACACATTGTCTAATTAACTCAAAACAATGGCAAAAACCAAAGCAGATGAAACGGCAGCAGCCTCCTCTTAATGGCTGCAAAGAGAGCTGTCTATATCACCATTGCTTCACACTTTCTGGCTGATGGAGTGATAGACCCCAGAAAAAGGCCATGTCCCCATTAGCAACCCAGTGTCCAAGTGAGCCTTGTCCTATAATGGGCTCTTATTAATTTCTTACATTGACAGAATTGTCTTATACAAATAAAGCTATCTTGAACTGACTGTATACAATCTGGAGACCAACTTAAAGATGTCAATCCCAGAGGTTATTTTATATAAATATTCTTTAAGCTCTAGTTGATTTTTTAAGGCAAGCATTTAGCAGAGTTAGCATAGCTTGCCTTAAGTTTTTTCCTATTAAAAAGTTCCCTCTTTCCCCTTGAATTTTCCCCCTTGAAAATTTCAAATTCTGCTAGGGAACTTAGCCCACCATCAGGAGTCATAATAAAGATTTTGTCCCTTGACTCTAAGATGGCCTGAGCCTATGAATTCTTTCTGGAAGACTCTCTGCCTTCATGACTTCTTGTACCCCATCACAACTTTCTGAGATTTCTGAAGATTTTAAGAAGTCTGACATCTACTCCAAAAGGTCAACTGAAAATAAAATAGCTTAGTTTTATTTATTTATTATTGTGAGGTGATATGATACACCAAAACTCAATTGGTGAGTTAAATCTTATTATGATTTTTATACTTTAATATTTTATAGTTCCATTATTTTGTGGTCCCATTGATAAGACTACTTTCACTCATCTAAACTTGTTGCACCAAATTTAGCTTCTGACACTTAACTAGCTGTATGACCCCGGACAAATTACTTTACCTTAACCTTTAACCTTAATCTTTGGTTGCCTCAGTTTCCTCTTCTGTTAAATGGGGATAATAATAGCAGTTAGCTCACAGGATTACTGTAAGGAAAAATAGGAATATATTTGTAAAGTGCTCTGCAAACTTTAAGGCTCTATTTAAATGCTAGCTATTATTTCCATTACTTATTATTATTAATAACCTTTACATAAGTACTGTGACCAAGAAAGTAAACATCTAGCAGCCTGGCCTTTGGTGCTGAGACCTTCTATACAGAGTGAAATCCTATCAATGAATAAATACTTATTAAGTGCCTATTACATCCTAAATTCTAAGGATATAAAAACAGATAAAAGACAATCCTTCCCTCAGGGAGTGGGTATGAGATAGGCTTGCTGGAGGAGATAACACCAGCCTTTGCTAATCAAGTTGATGGCTTAGCCTTTGAGCACTGAGAGTCAGCTCCATAACATGAGAATGTATGCGGAGATTGATCAGGGAATTCTCCCATAATTCCCTCACAGAGCTCAATAGATAGAGTTGTTGGCTTGGAGTCAGGAAGATCTGAGTTCAAATCCAGATTTAGATATTCACTAGCTATGGGATTCTAGGCAAGTCAGTGTAATGCCTCAGTTTCCCTGAATTGTTGTGCCTCAGTTTTCCTGAATTATCATTTATGTCCTGAATAAAATTATTATGGCCACCACCACCACCCCTTTCCTAATTATTAGGGCTAAGAGAATTACAATCTCAAAGCTCTGACCACTTTACATTCCAAAGAATTATAAAACTTTAGGTGATTTATCTCAAAGGCCTGTTGGGATTTGCCCCTCCAATTCCTGTCTCCTGCCCTGGGTCTCTTTATCTTGATCCCCATCCTGTCAGGACTAAAGTTACTATCCTTTCCTGGAATTATGGCTTACTCAGTGTTCTCCCCCCCCCCACCCTTGCCTTTGTTTCCCTTATAGCTGGAGCCCTATAAAGGGCCTCTGTCTTAACTGCTAGAGGGTCGGACATCTTTTGGACATGAATCCTATCCAACCAGATAGCCCAAATTCTTCACTATTAAAATATTAAGAACTAATCTCTGTCTTGCCTCAGTTTCTCATCACATCATTTAACTTCTGTTTGCCTTCATCCACTGGAGAAGGAAATATCAAACATATCCAGTATTTTTGCCAAGACAACCCCATAAAGGGTCACGAATGTGAGCAACCTGTAGAATTGTATTTCAATATATGGACAAAGACTTAGAGAAAGGCCAGGTTAGCCAACCTAATTGTACAAAACAAGATATCAAGCCACTGAACTGACAAAACCAACCAAAACAAGGAGTGAAGGCAATTATAAGTACTGAATGCACATGCTTAATGAGTTAATTAATATTAATTTCTCCCCAAAGGAGAAGTTTTCTACCATTTTTTGAGCATTTTGAACATTTGTATGATGAGAGAGGGGAACATATCAAAAAGAAATATACAATAGGCAGACCAGGAAGTTTGTGCCCTTCATCATCACTAGCCTATAGGACAATGAGGGAGAGACCTGGTGCTTCAGGATAGGAATTAAAAGGCTCATTCTCATATCTATAAGGACAGATCTACCCAGGTTTTGCCCCTTGGACAGATCTCCACTTCTTACAAGAAACATAAATAAATAAATTTATTCAAACAATTCTGACTCCTTCTTATCCTTTTACCATATGTCTTACAATGAAGAATTAGATATGACTGAACAGCAACATAGCAATATTAACATCCTCATAAAAACTAAAATTCTTATACCACATACTATGAGCTAAGATTATGCTAAACACTTTAGAATTATCTCATTGGATTCCCCACAACAACCCTGCATAGTAGGTGCTAGATCATCCCCATTTAACAGATGAGGAAACTGAGGCAAACAGAATTGTTAAATGACTTGATCAGGTAGTTCATATTTGAACTCAGGTCTCCTTAACTCCAAGCCCAGAATTCATCCACTGTACCATATGGTGACCCCTATTAACAACTGCCCTTAACATACTAAAAATTGTAAGAAGTAGCACAAAATGACTAGGGATTAAGTCTTGCCTTTGACACACATTAGATACCACGATTCTTCTCAGTGCCCTCAAGGCTACCCTCTTTGGGTTCTGTGCATTGGTGGAGATGGCGCTATGCCAGCAGTTCCCCATGCCACTAAAAATCACTGGCCTTACAAGAAACAGCAGCAGAGTACTTATTTCACTTATTTCACTTATTTCACATGTACAGTATTTTGACAAGTCTGAGTTAAAATCCAAGCACTTCTCCTTTACTAGCTATATGACCCTGGACAAACGACTTCATTTCTCTGAAAACTCAGATGAAATGCCTTTCCCCTCCACCACAGTGGAGCATCATTGCCTTCTCTCATTGTGCTATTGTGTGAAGACCAAGGAAGGTGATGATCTACTTGAATACCTTTTGTAGTCATAAAGTGCTACTAGGTTAGATTAAGTGATAGCTGGAGTCTCTGAGCCATAAGGGATTTAGATCCTCCAGGGTCCTTAAACTTTTTTAATCATAGATCCCTTCTCCCTTTGGCTGTCTATAAACACTAGAGTCTCCCTCTCAGAAGAATGTTTCAAATGCATAAAATAAAATACATGAATTACAAAGGGAATCGATATTGAAACACATTTATCAACATCTTTTTTAAGACGATTTCACAGACCCCCTGTTAAGAATGGAGCAGTAATAGATGTTGCAGTAATAGAGCACAAGCTTAGACTTAAGAAAATTCAAATTTGGTCCTAGATGTTGAGGTCCGGAGCCCCTTGATATTCCTTGTTTGATCTCCAACTTCCTTTGGGACTTGGACCTTTGATACAAGATCTGGTCAAACTAGTTTGGGTTATCTGAGCTGGCCAGGGTTTTACAGCCCCCCATTCTAATCTGTTCAGATAGACCAAATACCATCAGGCAATTCCTTTTTGGGAAGAGACTTCTGTCTGTCCCCAAAAGATAACAAGAGAATCCTTATCTTATTTACATCACTCTCAGGAACCTCCTTACATCACTGCATCTGAATGATTGTGCTCTTGTATAAAAGAGAGAACTCAAAAATCTATTCTTTGCAAAATTGGCCTTGTACCATACAGCCATTCTGCCCACAGGCTCTCCGGTGTTTCCATTCTAATCAATAAAGACTATGTTTCCATACAGCATTAAGTAGCAAATTCCTTTGCTGCCGAACCCGCCATTGGTTACTTTGGGGAAGGAAGGAGAGAGAGAAAAGGAACTGACCCATCTCGGTTTAGAACCTCAGTTTACTCCTTATCACTACACACTTAGTCCACCTGTGACCCTGGGCAAGTTAGTTAATCTTTCTTGCCTCAGTTTTCTCATTTGTAAAATGACCTGAAGAAGGAAATGGCAAGTCACTCCAGGATCTTTGCCTAGAAAATCTCAAAAGGGGGTCACAAAGAGTTGACAATTGAACAACACATCAAGAATCCTGGTTTAGTCCACAGTGAAAGAGAGAGTGGAAAATAGTGAGAGAGCTGGTTTTGGGCCAAGATTAGTTGACTCGAAGTGCCTGAGACAACTCTTAAGACTAAGTTACAAAGAAGGTGCTAAGCTGATTGAGAGAGTTCGCTCACCTGGGAGTTTACCAAGCTGGTGGGCTCTGTGCTTGCCAAGTGCTTTACAAGTATTTAATTTGATCCTCATGACAATCCTAAGAGATATAAATTATTATTATCCCCATTTACAGTTGAGGAAACTGATACAAACAAATTAAGTGATAGGATCACACATTTCATTAATATATGAGACCAAAGTTGATTTCTGTTCTCTTGACTGCAGGTCTGTAACTCTAGCCATTGATGAAATCTCACATCCAGTCTCTCTTCTAATTCATTAATCTTTAATTTACAAATGAGGAATCTGAGGCACAAAAGAGGAAAATCGGGTTGGAGTGAGCATGGTATAGAATAAGCATTTACTAAATACCATTTCTGTCCCATGCACTGTACTAAACACTTTACAAATATTGTCTCGTTTGATTCTTAAACAATTCTATGAGTGTTTCAGGGTATTTTTCTCCCATTTTCCAAATAGAAAAACTGGAATCAAGAGAGGAGGAGTGTCCTTAATCAAGGATGTAAAGCAATGGAATATGCAGAACTTGAACCCAGGTCCCATCTTTCCATGTGGCAGCCCCTAGGCTTTTCCCCCCCAAAACCACATCCTGTCAGGTTAAGTAACTGAATTTTGATCAGTGTGTCCCATCTCTGTCACTTTCTCTGTGAATTGCTGTAAAAAGGGGTCAGAACTCAGGGAGTATTGTTCATTCCTAAGGAGGCCGGGGTCCCACTCTAATGTAATAGGCCTGCGTTTTAGCCGCGGCCCATCAGCTTCTGGAATCCGGCCAGGGCGTGTATTGATGTCACAGGTCACAGAAGAAAGGCACACATGTAATTGATTTCTTGGAGCATAGTGAAGATAATAACTCAGGCACAGAGCAATATGTTAAAACTCCATTATGTTCAATAAGAGCGGCTGGTGCTGCTTTCAAACCAAATCCAGCTGATCAGCTGCCATGGCTCTGTGCAGGGTGGAGGGAGGGGGGGGGGGTAGGGGTAGGGGGGTGCCCACTGCATCCTTGCATCTGCACAAA
Organism: Sminthopsis crassicaudata; assembly: GCF_048593235.1. Taxonomy (NCBI): domain Eukaryota; kingdom Metazoa; phylum Chordata; class Mammalia; order Dasyuromorphia; family Dasyuridae; genus Sminthopsis; species Sminthopsis crassicaudata. The sequence continues at coordinate 441,800,272 of NC_133618.1, read as the reverse complement.
ACAAGGCTAGCAGGGAACAGAGACTGTCCTGGTCAGGGAAGGAGACGGAGAAGGAGAGGAAAGAGAAAGAGAAAGAGAAAGAAAGAGAAAGGGGAAAGGAAAGGGAAAAAGAGAAGGAGGAGGGAAAGAGAAGGGGGAAGGGAAAGGGAAAGGGAAAAGGAAAGGGAAAGGGAAGGGAAAAATAGAAGGGGGAAGGGAAAGAGAAGGGGGAAGGGAAAGGGAAAGGGAAAAAGAAGGAGGGAGGGGGAAAAGGGAAGCATTTATTAGGCAACTACTATTAGTCAGGCTCTGTACTAGATGCTAAGATTACAAATACAAGGGGGAAAAAAGAAAAAACCTGCCCTCAAAAAGCTTATATTCTAAAGAAAAATACACAGAAAAGTAGGTGAAAAGTGAATAGCAGAACAGAGCAAACTATGGGAAATGAGGATACTGGTCACAAGGACATGGTTTGGAAGTCAAGAACAGAGCCAGAAAAGGAATGAAGGACAGCTTGGACCCCCGATGGGGACCTCGTAGAGACTCCCCGATGGAGAAATGAGGCAGATCTTACAAAGGGTTGAGAAGGCAGTGAGGAGAATCGGATCTCTCAGGGTGAGAAGGCTTCAGGCACTGAGAAAAGTTCCAGAATGAGACAGCAAAGGCACAGTTTTGAAGTATGGAAACCAGAACAGAACCAGGCAGAGAACAAAGGCCAGCTTGCACCATCAAAGGTCTGGGAGATCACAGGAACCATGAGCAGAGCCATAGAGAAGTGGACCAGTTTTTCCAGAAGCAGTAGTAGCATCTATTTGATTACTATTTCAGAACAAGAGGTAGAAAAAGTAGGAGGAAGAAAGCAAGCATCCTTATATACCTCCTAGCAGAGCATTTATATATATATATATGGTGTGTATGTTCATAAATAATTTCAACATAATAATATTCAACATATATACTTATATGTTTATAAATATAATATAATAATTATACGCATAATATAAGAGTATAACATTATAACTTTGCAAACTTTGATGCACTACGTAAATGTTCACAATTATTGCTGGTTACTCCAGGATGCGTATTTATATACACGTTATATCTTATGACCTTGCTGGGCTTTTGGGACAGACCCTCTGTCCTGTTATTGTTGTTGTTGCTGTTATTAATGTCAATAATAAAGATGACCCCAATAAATGACCTTTCTCTACATAATTCCAAATCATTCTCCTCATCAGTGTGCGGCCAGCTAGGGGCTACTTGTGCTCATGCTCTATTTTTAAGCCTCTGTTTTTCACTCATTGATCACATTTAATTCTTCAACATTCCTCTGAAGCAGAGGGCATAGTTCTCCCTTCTTCTTCCCTCATTTTCTTTCTCCTTCTTTCTCTTTTTTTCCTTTCCTCTCCTTCCCTCTTTCCCTCCCCCCTCTTTTTCTTTCTCTTTCTCTTTCTTCTTTTTCTTCTGAACTAACCTTTCTGAATTCTGAGCTTTCTCTTCTCTGAATTAGGGATATTTTTCCAGCTGCCCATATATGTTGTTCCTCCTTAGAGTGTAAGCTCCTTGAGGACAGGGACTGCTTATGTTTGTATTCTCAGCACTTAGACATAATGAGGGAATTAACAAATAAAAGTGTTATCTTTGTGGCTGTTGAGTCATTTAAATTGTTATCCTATTTTGAAGTCATCCAGGCAAATTTAGTGAAGTAGTTTGCTATTTCCTTCTCTAGTTCATTTTATACATGAGGAAATATATATAAAATGAATATTTTATATAATACAATAATTTTATATAATTTATATTATTTAATTATATAAATTACATATAAATATTAATTATATATTATAAATATTACATAATGTTTGTAGATTATATATCATGTTATATAATATATAACAAATTTACATAAATATAAATTATGTATAAAATATAAATATGTTTTATAATGTAAAATATGTTATATAAAATTATTTTATATAATCACATTATATAAAATATTTATTATATATATCTATCTTCATATATAAATTGAGGAGAATAAAGCAAGTAGAATTAAGTGGTTCTTACAAGGTCACACACTTCATGTCTGAAGCTAGATTTGAACTCATTAATATGAGATTCCCTGTGTTTAAGTGCAGTGTTCTATCTACTAAGCCATCTAGTTGCCATTGTGTTATCTATCTATATCAAGCTCTTGAAAGACAGACAGATAGATTAAAGGAATAAATTGTGTTATCTATCTATATCTTTTTATCTGTCTTCTAACTATCAAGAGCTCAGTATTATCTCCACACAGATGACAGAATCCTAAATAGGGAGCTGGAGAGACTCTCAAAGTAACCAGTTTTTATTTTTATGTTTTTGTAGCTATATTTTGATATAATTGCTTTACTTTGTAAACCTACATATTTTGCTTTGTGAATTTAAAACCATTACGCTGGGAAGGGATTCATAGGTTTCTCCAAACTGCCAAAGGAGTCTACAACAGCAAAAAGGTTAAGATCCCCTGCTCTAGTCTAAATTCCAGATAAAGCATCAAAGAAGGTTATCAGTAGAGGTCACACAGACCGAGTGGTCATGGTCAGATTTAAACACAGAGCATCTGACTCTCAGGCCAACACTTTCCCACTATTCCACATGGGAATTGCCATCATCACACATAGAATTATCATGTTTATTCATCCAAAATTCAACAGACACCTGTATTAGGCTCCTGCTGTATACATAATATTGCTCTTTTACCAGGAATGAAACATGCAAAAACCTTTGAAGAAAATGCAGGTCTACAGAAACTGATATTGGGTGAAGAAAGCATAACCAGGAGAATATTGTACATAGGAACAACAAGATTATGTAATGGTCTAAAAAAGGGAAAAGGACCCTCATGTGCAAAAATCTTTGTAGTGGCAAGGAACTGGAAACTGAGTGGATGCTCATCAGTTAGAGAATGGCTGACTATGTTGTGGTATATGAATGTTATGGAACATTATTGTTCTATAAGAAACAGTCAACAGGATGATTTCAGAGAGGGCTGGTAAGTGAAGTGAGTAGAACCAAGAGAATATTATATACAGTAAAAAGATTGTGTGATTATCATTTCTGATACACATGGCTCTTTTCAATAATAGATTATTCAGGACAATCCCAATGATCTTGTGATAAAGAGAACCATCTGCACTCAGAGAGAGGACCATGAGAACTGAGGGTGGATCACAACATAGCATTCACACTTTTTGTTGTTGTTTGCTTGCATTTTGTTTTCTTTCTCATTTTTTTCTTTTTTGATCTGATCTTTCTTGTAAAGCATGATATTTGTGAAAATATATATAGAAGAATTGCACATGTGTAGCATATATTGGATTACTTACTGTTTTAAAGGAGGGGGTAGGGGGAAGGGAAGGAGAAAAAATTTCAAAGACAAGATTTTGCAGTTTTGAAAATTATTTAAGTGTATATTTTCAAAATAAAAAGCTCAAAAAAATTATGTGATGATCAACTGTGATGGACTTGGCTCTTCTCCATGATGCAGTGATTCAAGGCAATTCCAATAGATTTGGGGTGGAAATTCAGAAAGAACTAGGGAAACTGAATGTAAATCAAAGAGTAGTATTTTCACCTTTTCATTTGTTTCTTTCTTTTTCATGGCTTCTTTTTTCTTCCTTTTGGTCTGATTTTTCTTGTACAACATGATAAATACAGAAATATATTTAAAAGGATTTCACATATTTAACCTGTATCAGATTGTTTGCTGTCTTGGGGAAAGAAGAGATAAAGGAGAAAGGGAGACAAATTTAGAACACAAAGTCTTACAAAAATGAATGTTGAAAACTTTACATGTATTTGGAAAAAATAAAATACTATTGAAAAAGAACTATCCTTACCTCAATATCTTTATCTCTTGCTTCCCTAATAAAGCCAAGCATTCTTGCTTCCCAAAGCAAAAGATCCTTCCCTAGCTATAGAATTGGCTTAGTTTGAGCTTTTTTTGGGTCCAGACCTGGCCTTTACCCCTGTCTATATTGACAGGCTCTTAGAAACAAGATGTTCAAAGGCACTGCTTATGAGACAGAAAACAAAGTTAAGCTGTCCAAGTCCTGAGAACAGCTGCTTCCTCACCACCAGGAACCAGTCAGGAGCCATAACACAACATCTCAACTCTACCCAGGAATCAGTTTGGTCTGGCACTTCTGGCTAGATGTAGAAGAAGACCCAGGACAGATGACCTTCATGAATTCTACTTCTGCCTTGCACAGATGGGCTGCCACCAAGAAATGCTTATCTTAAAGAAGTTGCTTATGAGAGAAAATAGATTATGGCCTAGTTTTTCCTTACTAGACCCTTTGCTTCAACCTAGCTCTTGCTCACAATTCCCAACATATCAGAATAGAGGAAGATGGAATATTAGAAATATTTTTTTTAAAAAAACATTGATTTGGGGAATTTGACATGGGGACCCTTAGTTGCTAAAGAGGGGACAATGAAATGAGGCAAGAACTCATCAAGGTTTGTAGAAAGAATAATACCGTAACTAACAATCCAACAAACATTTATTAAGCATTATGTACAGTGTACAAAGTACTGTGCTAGCGACCACTCACATACTAAAATCTCTGGATTCAAGAAATTTGTATTTTATTAGACCAGAAATTCCATCTCCTGGGTCTGTGTCTCATATACTCAGTCACTGCCTTCTGTGGACACCAAAGAATCCATAGATAAATTTTAGAAAAAAATATGAATTTGGGTAGGAAAAAAAAAGTCATTATTTCATTAACCTCTAACTGAAATTTAGCATTTCCTCATATCATATATTTCTTAAAAATTATTCTAAGAAGAAATCCATAGGCTTTGCCAGACTGTCAATGGGTTCTACATCACATGAATAAAGGCTAATATTCCCTGGAGTAGGAAGTAAAAAAATCAAGTGTGAAGGGGAAAAAATGACCAGGATGCTACTGTTCTATCAAATTCAAATTGAGCAGCTACTGACCTCGGGTTTTTCAACAGAAAAATTGCTTCTGTTCCTAACCACTCTTTCTGTAGGGATGGTACCACCATCCTCACAGTCACCAAGGTACATAAATAACCTTCTTTGATTCTTCTCTCTCCCTCAATGTTCTGAGTGAATACAATCTCACCCATGTGACCTTAGGTAAGTCATTTAACTCTGGGCCTCAATTTCCTGTAAAGCTGGCTTCAGAGTTCTAGAACCAGGAACCTCTGACCCCCAAAATTGCCATGTCCTATCAATTCTACCTTAAAGCATTCTCAAGTCCACCCTCTCCTCTCTACTCAAATAAAAAGCCACCACTCTAGTTTAATGCTGTTCATTAGAAAAGCTACTTTGGACAAGGACAGGTAGCAAGGAAAGATTGAACCTCAGATGGTCAAGAGGGAGACATTTCAGAAATACAGACAAGAGAGAAGGATTTGGAATAGAATAAAGCTATAAGAATAGACATCAGCAAATAGAAGGAAAATGAATAAAGCTGTCTAAAAGGGCTTTTGACATCAAGCTACTCAGAAGCCCCAAAGCACAATTGTTGTTATTGTTTAGTTGCACTTGATCCTTCAGTTTCCCATTTGGAGTTTTCTTGGCAAAGATACTGAAGGGATTTGCCATTTCCTTCCCTAGCTTATTTTACATATGGGGAAATTGAGACAGATAGAGATAAGTGACTTGTTCAGGATTATACAAATAATTAATGTCTAAGGGCAGATTTGAATTCAGGTCTATCTTGTCTTTGGCGCGAACTACCTGTCTGCCTTTCAAAATGTCATAGTTAGTTTTTATATTTGATCTAGGAAGAATCCTGCTCAGGAATTTGTAGAAGGGACAGATTATAAGAATATGGATTGTTTCATTTTTTTGGACTTTTATCCCCAGTATGTAGTATAGTGGTAGGAACATAGTAGAAGGCATTATTAGACAAATGCTTGTTAAGTGGTTCATTCTGGCATTGGGCCGATTTCCAGGGAAACATCTTCTCAAGGAATGGGGTGTATAGAATTCTAGCTATATTAAGAAGCCCAGAAGAAAGTATGTCAAACACTGAATGTAGGGACACAAATTCTTTTTCCGAAGCCTTTGCTTGGAGAGGTCCACAATGTCTAACCCTGGAATCAGCTCTTATAAATCTCAACATAGTGGGAAATAATTTGGTGTAGAGATAAGAACAAGAACAGGGCCTATGTTTGAGGCTCAGGTCTGCCACCTTTGAGATGGTAAATTTGAGCAATTCACTTTATCTCCCTCAATTTACTCTTTTATAAATTGGGGATAAATAACCTTGACACTCCCTTTGGGCCTTACAGGGTTGTTGTGAGAATAAAACAAGATATTGTTTTAGTCGGTGGTATAGGGCTAGGCCACCATAAAACATTTTGACTTAAAGGGGCAATGTCAGAGATTGGGTTTAGAAGCAGCTCATCCTCTTCTGCCTGTTGAAATAAGTCTGATGGAAGTATTCTTCTTAGAACAGGCTTGTTGGGTTCATAATAACTTCAGTCAGAAGAAATATGCGAGCTAGACGGAGAGCGCCTTTTGCAGAGGTACCCAGGGGACCTTGCTTTGTAAACATGATGGGCCAATAAACCTTTCATTGTCCCACACTCTCTCTTAACCAGCACATTTGAAAACCCCACTACCTGCCATATGGGGTAGACAAATTGGCAAAATAAAGTCCCACTTTATAAAAGAACATTTAATGAAAGTTTAGTGTCTGTGCTGTAAATTTGCAAACAGCTGGATACACCTTTAAGTTCCCTTGACGTCTTGTATTTGGTTAATACATGGTCCTATAAACTCAGGACTCTGCCTGCTAATGAACAGAAAGGGGACAGGCAGTCATTTATAGAGGCTCCCAGGTGCCATATGCCATGAAGATGACTACACTATGGAATATCAGGACTATCCTTTGCAGGAGTGGGAGAGCAGATAGAATATGGGTTCCAGAGTTAAGGGACCTGGGTTCAAATTCCACCTTTGAAACTATTACTAGTATGTAGACCACAACATAGCATTTTCACTCTTTTTGTGGTTGTTTGCTTGCATTTTGTTTTCTTAGTTCTTTTTTTCTTCTTAATCTGATTTTTCTTATACAAGATAATTGTATAAATATGTATACATCTATTGGATTTAATATATTTAATATGTTACCTGCCATCTAGGGGAGAGGATGGGGGGGAAGGAGGGGATAATTTGGAACACGAGGATTTGCAAAGGTCAGTGTTGAAAAATTACCCAAACATATGTTTTGCAAATAAAAAGCTTTAATTTAAAAAAAAATTTTTTCCTAAAAAAAAAAAAGAAGAAAGAAAGAAAGAAAGAAACTACTACTGGCTATGCAATATTGGGCAAATCATTTAGCAGAGTTTCTTTTCAACTCTATATCTATGATTCTTTGTTCTCAGAGGTCTCTTTACATAACTCAACTCAACAAGCATAAGTGAAATATAGGAGATAAAAAGACAAATTCTTCCCTCAAGAGCTTCCATGTAAAATAATCTGGAGGGAGGAAAGGAGATATCCAGAAAAGCTTCCTAAAGGAAATATCACCTGAGATAGGCTTTAAAGGAACAAGGAGATCCATGAAACTGAGGTGATGGAGGGAGTTAATTCCAAACATGGAGGATAGCCCTGTAAAAAACAGCTATTGGGCTAATTTGACTGGAATCCACACAGCAGATAAAGGAAAATAGTGTGTATTTAATCTAGAAAGGTAAGTTGAAAGTCAAATTATAAATAATGTTAAATGCCAGTGGGAATGCCAATAGGAAGCCAGTGAAGCTTCTTGAGCAGAATAGTGACAAGGCTATACTTGTGCTTTAGTAATATCAATCTGGCAGCTGTATGGAAGAAGAGAGCAGAAACCCCTATGAAAATTTAAGAAATGGATTAAGCTCCTCCTGGAGGTACATGTAAGTAACATTAACCATCAGCACAACAGAAAGTCTATTCCTGAAGTCAAGGAGAATGAGATCATGGCATCTTTCTTAACACAAGGTACAGAAATGACTAGTGGCCTTTGCTTGTCCAGAACAAAAGTAGCAATTAAGTGCTTGTCAATCAATCAGTTCATTCATTCATTCAACAAGAGGTTAACAAAGAAAAAATGTTGGAGGAAAATATGAACCCTCTGCTTCAGGTGATTCAGAACTTGAGTAGTCCCTTGTCTGGGAATGCCAGCCCTCTGCCCCTCCATGGGCCTGTGATACAGAGATGTTGTCATTATTATTGTTGTTCTGAAGGGGGATCAGAGGGGGATGTCCTGATTTGTACACAAACTGGGTTCAAGTAAGGTTGAGTTACCCAAAGTCACCAGTCTCACTCTCTCTTCCAGAGTCACCACGCCCAGGACCAAGGCAGGAGTCTGGGGATGCAGTAGATGACCTTGACTCTTCCTTGTCTGACCTGGCTCTAAGCATGTCACAGGGTCTGCTTCAGCCCCTTTCACAGATGTCAGAGCAAACTGTTCTCATGCCCTCATTCATCTGGGGGAAGCCTTCACACGCTAGGGAGAGACGTCCCCTAACTCACTCTCGGTCCGAAGCCTGCTGGCTATTCTGGTGCAGCCTCCCTGCTTGGAGGGTTCCCAACTGCTGCATCAGTGGCCCTGAAAAGGCCCCAGCCGTGCTAGTCTTCCCTGAATGCTCCAGACACCCCACGATGCAGGGAAATGTGAAAATGTATGATGTATAATGCATTAGCACAGTTTCTCACAAGAGATACATTTGTTCATTCATTCTTTCAAGTATTTATCAAATATCTATTATTCTCTAGGGACCATACTAGGTACTATGGATACAAAGATGAAAAAAAATTACAGGGCTTACATTCTACTGGGAGGAAGCGGCACATACACAGATAAGCAAATACACCATATGCACAAAATAAATGCAAACAATATTAAGAAACCCAAAATCTGGTGCTTGTTACTACTGTGGATTTGTGGAAGTCTTTTAAAATTACTTGCATTTCATTTTCTTTATCCAAAAAAATGACAAGTTGGACAAGATGGTCTTGGAGGCCCCTTCCACCTCTAGAACTGTGATCTCTGAACTAGGGGGGAATCAGCAATGGCCTCACTGAGCCGGGAAGTAAACTTGGGATTCTAAGAGATGGAGGTGAGGGGGGGGTGGATATTAGGAATTTGAATTAGGCCATCCATTCTGGGACAGAACGAAGGCTGAGGCTGTGGTTGGGATCAGGGCTCTATCAAGTGATAATGTAGAATTCTTCTAACATCAGAAATCCTCATTAGATAGTAAACTCCTTGAGGGCAGGAACTGTTTTTTGACTCTTTTTGAATCTTCAAGACTTAGAACAGTACCTGGAACATAATAGGTGCTTAATAAATGTTTATTGAATTGAACTGAATTAAATAGGTGGAGGGATGTCTTTCTATAGATTATTACCTTCTCACACCTCAATCTAGACTTTATATTTCTGAGAAAAGTCCTTCTTTGGCACTGCCTCCAAAACAAAAAAGATTTCTGCCTTTCCAGATAGCATGTGGGTATGTGCTAGTCCTATATCATCTCTATGGGGGGAGCAGCTATCTTGAGACCTCTGTGGTTCACTGGGAAAGAATGGTAATATTGAAACTGTTCTCATTTATCGTCATGAATAAAATATCTCCAGCTTAATGTAATAAGCTGGAGGGCATCTAGAGGAAAGCATCCAGGATGATGAGAGGCTCTGAAAACCATGTTCTAAAAGTTGGAGGAATTGGGGACCCAAAAGGCACAATATTGTCCATTTTAGGTATTTCGTTTTCAGATCTCTCTACCAAGGGAGACAGGGAGGCAGCAAGTCATAGTGGAAAGAGCAGTGCATTTGGAGGGCCCACCTCTACCACTGACTACCTCAGTGACCACTCTCAGAGCTTCAGTTTCTAAGCCTGTAAGTCTCTTCCAAAGAAAGGCTTGAACTAGATGTCCTCTCTTACAACTCTATATTTAAATCCACATTACTATGATCAGTCATCTCTGAGTCAAAAAATATTCAGAAAAGTACAATCTATTGAATAGTGAGCATGGAGTCAGGAATACCTGAGTTCAAACATGGCACTAGATATTTTCTAGCTGTATGATACTGGGCAAATCACTTAACCTCAATTTGCCTCAGTTTCCTCATCTGCAAAATGGACATAATAATAGTATCTACCTCTCTATGTTATTGTAAGGAAAAAAATGACATAACAATTGCAAAACATTTAGCATAGTACCTGGCACATAATAAGTACTATATGTTAATTATTATTGTTGCTGTTAAAAGTTGATTTGTGATTGCTGGGCTATTCTCAGTGATGTCTGAGAAATGATGGAGAATTAGAAAGATTCTACTGGATTAAAAGAAGGTAAATGTACTAATTTTCAAAAATGGGAATAAGATGTGTACTTCAAACTGCAGACCGATGTTCTGTAATGGTTCTATTCGGCTCTAAAATAGAATATAAAAAGAAGAGTTTGTGGGGCAGCTAGGTGGCGCAGTGGATAGAGCACCTGCCCTAAAGTCAGGAGAACCTGAATTCAGATTTGATCTCAGACACTTAACACTTCCTGGCTGTGTGACCCTGGGCAAGTCACTTAACCCCAAAAGCAAAAAACAAAAAAAGAGAAGTTTCTGAGTAATTAGGGAAATGTTAATCACCATGAACCAAAACAACTTTATCAAGAATACAGCATGTCAAATCCACCAATACATAATTGATGGACTTGTGAATTGCTCTAACCATTCGGAAACAAATTTGGAATTATGCAAAAAAGTGACTAAAATGTCCATACATTTTGATCCAGAAATCTCACTATTGATTAAGGAGACCAAAGAATAAAAGAAGGGTCACAAATATACCATGAAATTCATTATAATACATATTGTCACAACAAAAAAATTAGAAACAAAGTATGAACTAATGCAATCATTCTGAAAAGCAATTTGAAACTATGACCAACAGACTATAAAATTGTTCATACCCTTGGATCTAGCAGGTCTATTTCTCAAAGAGATCATAAAAGAGGATTCAAATGTGCAAAAATGTTTGTGGCAGCCTTTTTTTTTTTGTAGTGGCAAAGAACTGGAAAGTGAGCGAATATCCATCAATTGGGAAATGAATAAATAAGTTATGATATGGGGCAGCTAGGGGGCGCAGTGGATAGAGCACCAGCCCTGAATTCAGGAGGACCAGAGTTCAAATCTGGTCGCAGACACTTAACACTTCCTAGCTGTGTGACCCTGAGCAAGTCACTTAACCCCAGCCTCAGGGAGGAAAAAAAAAAGTTATGTGAAAATAATGGAATATTACTGTTCTATAAGAAATAATGAACAAGCTGATTTTAGAAAAGCCTGGAAAGATTCACAGAATTAGAAACAAAGTAGGTACCTGTCAGTTGGGAAATGGTTTAACAAATTGTAATATATGGCTATAATGAAATGTTACCATTCCATAAAAAAACAACAAATGTAAAGAATCAGAAAAACATGAGAAGACTTCTGTAAACTGATTCAGAATGAAATAAGCAACATCAGGAAAACAATATGCATACACTACCAAAGGAGTACAAAACCTTAAACAACAACAACAACAACAAAAACCAAAATAGCACTGATTATGTTGCCCAAATTTGCCTGAAGAAGAATTGAAAAAATGTAACTCACATTACTTGTGGGTTGAGGTTCGGGGCAGCAAGCCATATTATGTGGGTGTGAAATATTGCATATACTATTGGAAGGTATGCTAGCTGTTTTTGTTGAACTCATTTTTTTCCTTTTTCTTTTAAAATCTTTGTTGCCAAGGAAAGCTTTCTGGAAGGTGAGTGGAGGAGGAATATATTCTGAAATGAATGTAATATAAAAATAAAAGACATCAATAAAAAGTAATTTGAAAAGTGTAGTGGGGAAACAAAGAATACATCATGCCTAATTTCCATTTTTGACAGGATTACTAGACTAGTTGATTAGGGAAATGCTATAAACAAAGTATAACTGAATTTCAGCAAAGCTTTCTCACAATCTCTTTATGGATAAGATAAGAGAGATGGAGAACATTTTATAGTATAGCTAAGAAGATCCAAAATTAGTTGAATAATGAACTCAAAGAATGTTTATATTGATGTCAAACTGGAGGGAGGCCTCCAGTGGAGTGACCTGGGACCCTGTCTTTGCCCTGTAGAGTTCAACATTTTTATCAATGTCTTGCTTGACAATTATACTGATGATGCAAAGTTAGGAGGGATAACTCAAACAGTACATAATGGAATTTAGCTGTTTACCAACAACCAATAACAATCAATCAACAAGTATTTATTAAGCATTTACTATGTGCTGGGCATTGTGTAAGATGCTAATAAAACAAAGACAAGAACAAAACCATTTCTGCCTTAAAGCGCTTATGTTCAGCTAAGGAAAAGAATATGGAAACACATAAATAAATACAGAATAGATATAGACAAGATAATTCCAAAGGGAGACATTGGCAGCTGGGAGGTTAGATGGATTTCATGTAAAAACTGATGTGAGAGCTAAGCTTTGAGGAGGAGGAGAATTTCAGGGTCCTATAGGAGACAGACTATTGTGAGTAAGAAACAGCAAGTCTGCCATTTTGATTGGAGTATGGAAAGCACAGTGGGAATAATAACATGTAATAAGTCTGGCAATGTAAAGTGATGCATAAACTAGCAAGATAAAAGGAAAGATGCAACAGAACAGAATGAGGAAATGGTTAGAAAATGGTTAGAAAAATCTAGGTGAAAAATATCCCAAGGTTTTAGCAATCACAAGCAGAATCTAATGTAAAGATGAAAAACAGAGATACAAGACAAACATATGTGATATGTTGGCCAAAAAAAGCTAATTCAATTGTCAGCTACATCTGTAGAAGCATGATATCCAAAATAAAAGAAGGGATGGCCATGTGGAAACTGAAGTGGAATAGGCTATTGTGAGACACAGTGAGTTCCCTCCTATGCCATCTAGTTGCCTCTTACAGTAAATTTTTCTGATTATATGATACACATAAATCATATACAAATATATAAAAAACAATTTCCTTGTTATATTAATTGTCTAATCAAATGAACTGATAATCCTCAAAAGAAAAAACCCAAACTATCAACATGCATATGGGAAAAAGTTCCAATTGACCAATAATAAAAAGAAAAACAACTCTTAAATTCTACCTCATACCCTTCGGATTGGCAAAGATGATAAATGAAAATGGCCATAATTGGAGGGACTATGGGAAAACAGACCCACTGATGCATTTGTTGGTAGAACTGTGAATTGTTCTAGCCATTCTGGAGACTAATTTGGAATCATATCCAAAAAAGTCACTAAATTGCACATATCCTTTGACTACAATACCACTCCTAAACATATACTCCAAGAGATCAAAGAAATAGGCAAAGGTCAAATATGTGCCAAAAATTTATAGTACACTTTTTCTTACAGCAAGGAACTGGAAACTAACAGGGTGTCATTTTGGGGGAGAGGCTAAGCAAATTATGATATATAAAGTGTAACATGAGCAATGACAAAAGGGACAAATTAAGGGAAACTTATGAAGATTTGACTGAACTGATGCAAAATGAAATGAGCAGAACCAGAAAATAATTCATACAATGTCTATAATATTTTAAATGAAGACAACTTTGGAAAAACTAAAAGAGCTCTGAAAAATGGAAGGACAAATCATGAAAAACCCAGAATAATAATGATAAAAGTATGTTTCTCACTTGCAGAGAGGATGAAATGATGAGGAAAATTTTCAGTGTATAATAAGATATATATTCTCAGATGAAACTAATTTTGCTTGATATTACTTATTTGGGGGAGGGAAGGGATTTATTAATTTTGGGTGGGGGAGAATTGGTGGATAGAGTAGGAGATAATAATTATGATTTTTAAAAAATTAAAAAGCATCAGCAAAACATTTTTAAAAAGAGCAAAAGGAAGTTCAGAGGGGAACACAGACAATCAAAGCAGTATTTAGTACTGTAATGCTAAATTTAATATATATTTTTTAAAGTTGTACAACAAAAGAAATTTAGTGTTTCAAATACCATTTCCCTTTCCTTCCTTTGTATATGAAAATATTCATATTTGTTGATGTTTGACAGGTTCATAATTTTTAAAATTCTAAACATAAATACCACATTTTTTCAGTGTTAAAGGATACATCTCTCCTTTCTGTTAACAATAAAACGAGCTGGTTCATTTTTGTTTTGTAAGGGTTTTATTGGCATGTTTGGAAGGAAGTGTCTGTGTAGGGGAAAAAAATGTCCTTTGTTATTGAAAATGAGAGCTAGCCTCAGACTTTGAGATATATCTAGTCAGAGTCTCTACTCAGGAGAGAAACAGCCTGCTGGGACCTCTCTGCCAGCCGCTTGAGGTCACTTCTCCTGACTTCGAAGCTACCTCCATTCTCTCTACTCAGCCCACTTGGGCCAACTCTTCTGAATTCCTTACAGAAATGGGTTTCCCCACCTCAGTCTTCTCTAGTGTGGAACACCATGTTCTCTGAACTCCAGTGGAGACTCTAGGACCCTAGAACCCACAGTTCCCATAGTATCACAGCTAATTGTCCAGGTCACCTTACAAGACCATCATAAAGAAAGCACAGATAGAAGTGTAAACACTATTCCTGACTACAACCCATTCTCCATTTCCATAGGATCATAGATTTAGACCTAGAAGAGACATAGGGATCACTTAGAAACAAGATTAAAAAGGATAACAGAAATAGAAGGAAGACACTTCTATCCCATCCACTTTATATAAGTGGAAATTGAATCTCAGAGAGACAAAGTGATTCAGCCAAAATTAAGCAGAAGGGCTAGGATTCAAAATCAGATCCCTTAACTCCAAATCCAACATTGTTCCATTGGACCTATATCTTCCCCAAGCTTTAGGAGGCTACTCTTGCTATTCTAACATCAGCTTGTATAAAAGCTGCCTCCTTAATGGTTTCAGAGAAATCTGGGAAGATTTATAGTATGAACTGATAGAGTGAGATGAATAGGACCAGGAGGATACCATGTATAAATGGTGACAATCTTGTAAAGACAAACAACTTTGAAAGTCTTAGGAATTCCTAATATCACAATGACCAATAACAATCCAAAAGACCCTATTATGAAACATGCTACCCATTTCCTGATAAAAGTGACTTGAGTGCAGAATGAGGCTTTTTGGGGTAAAAGTGTCCAATGAAGAAATTTGTTTTTCTTGACTACATGTATTTATAAAAGGAGTTTTGTTTTTATTTCTTTCTTAGTTATAATAGGGAAATGGGAGGAGAGATGGTGGATTTTTACTGATTGAAAAAAAATAAATTTATTCAGGTCAATTCCAATAGATTTGTGTGGAGAGAGCCATCTGCATCCAGAGGACTATGGGGACTCAATGTTGATCACAATATAGTATTTTCACCTTTTCTGTTGTTGTTCGCTTGCTTTTTGTTTTCTTTCTCACTTTTTTTCTTTGTGATCTGATTTTTCTTGTGCAGCATGATAAATGTGGAAATATCTATAGATGAATTCTAGAGGAAGGGTGAGTGGAAGGAGGGGAGAAAAATTTAGAACATAAGGTTTGGCAAGGTTGAAAACTATCTTTGCATACATATTGAAAATAAAAGGCTATTTTCAAAAATAGATAAATAAATTTTTTTTAATTTTAAGAAGCTAGCCCCTCATTCCCACAAGTAGTTCAAGAGGCAATGGTGTTGCAGGAAAAGAAGCTGTGAATCTCACTTGGATTCCTGTCTCAGGTGGAGTTTAACTAAAAGCTGTGTGTTTGGGCCTCCCTTAGGGAGTGTGGAAGTTTACATTGGAGAAGCAACAGCCCCAGACAGCTTGTGCAGAGCCATAAACCATCTCCCCTCTGCTGAGCTATTAAGAGCTTCTCCTATAACTCACTCCTTACCTCCTTGGTGACTCTGATTGCTTCTCTTGAAGCAAAAAAGCTACATGGAATAAAATGGTGCCAGAATTGAAGTCATTAGAAGGTCTGCCTTCACTGGGAGTTGCTTAATAATGATAATGATGAAGATGACAACAGTGACGATGATGATGATAGCCTGTAACTTAAGGCTTGCAAAGAACTTTATATTTATTACTTCATTCCATCTTTAGAACAACCCTGTGATAATACTTTTTTATCCCTATTTTATAGATGAGGAAACAAAAGCTGAGAGAGATTAAATGACTTCCTCAGTCTACTCTTTCTCATGCTAGTAATTAATACAGGTTGCAAACTAAGACTTCTTGACTGTAAATCTAGCATCTATCCTTTTTTAAAATAATTTTTTCATTTACAAATAAAGCGATTTTTAACATTCATTTTTAAATAAAATTTTGGGTTTCAAATTTTCTCTTTTCCTCCCACTATTCTCTCCTCCCTAAGAGGATAAACAATTTGATATAGGTTATATGTGTGCAATCATGTAAAAAATATATCCATATCTATAATTATATGGAAAAAGAACTAGAACAAAAGGAAAAATACACAAAGTGAAAATAGTATGTTTCAATTTGCTTTCAGGCTTCATCAGATCTTTCTTTGGATGTATAGAAGCATTTTCCATCTTAGTCTGACTTGGATCATTGTATTGCTAAGAATAACTAATCAATCATAGTTGATCTTCACACAATGTGGTTACTGTGCACAATATTTTTCTGGCTCTGCTCACATCACTCAGCAGCAGTTCATGCAGATCTTTCCAGATTTTTCTGAAATCTGCCTGCTCATCATTTCTTATATCACAATAGTATTCCATTGCATTCATATACAATTTGTTTAGCCAATCGACGGACATCCCCTCAATTTCCAATTCTTTGTCACCACTAAAAGAACTGCTATAAATACTTTTATACCTGCAGGTCCTTTTTCCTTTTTTATGGTCTCTTGGGGGTACAGACCTAGTAGTGGTACCACTGGATCAAAGGGTATGTCCAGTTTGATTGCCCTTTGGACCCACTTCCAAATCCAGCATACTATTTTTTTTTATTTTTTATTTTTTGCTGAGGCAATCAGGGTTAAGTGACTTGCCCAGGGTCACACAGCTAGGAAGTATTAAGTGTCTGAGGTCGGATTTGAACTCAGGTCCTCCTGACTTCAAGGCTGGTGCTCGATCCACTGTGTCACCTAGCTGTCCCTCATCATTCTATTCTTTAAGGAATCTAGATCTTTCTCTCCCTGTAATCTCAACCAAATCCCTTATCATCAAGTCATAATAGCACAGGTCTACAACTGGAAACACCTTACAGGCCAACCCTCTTTATTCTTATTTTTCAAATGAGGGAAATAAGTTACTCTAGTAGAAAGAATCAAAGACAGAAGTTGAAACAAGATCCTCTAATGCTAAACCTAATATTTCTTCTTCTGCAAAATGAGAAACATGGACGAGATAGTTCCCAAAATTTTGTACCATTTTGGTTTATTAGGAAACCAAGAGATGTGCAGGACTCCAGGGTTGTCTTGGGGTTCCGCTGGCCACAAAGGGATATGCTGTTTCTTGTAGATTCAGGGGCTAAGACCCAAGTGGGAGACTCTTCTAAGCTGAAACACTTGGATCCCCGCTCCCAGTTTCATTGGTCCCCATGACACAGTAGTATAATCCAGGCACTAGTCCAGGTACTTGAAGCCAAATAACCACTTGTGCTAAAACAGCCAGAAAATTGAAGTATAAGTGGTCAGAATTATTGCCTTAGGTCTGCATTTCCCACAAATTGTTTGGAGGGGAAAAGCCTAACTGAAAACCTTTTTTTTTCTTTTCCTTCAATAACATTGTGGGTGTCTGTGTGTCTATGTGTGTCTCTGTGTGTAGAAATTCACACATATGCCTGTGTAGACACTGAAGCATTATTTAGTGGTAGCCAAGAGTATAGACAGAGTCAGAAACCCTGAGTTCTAATCCTAACTGGCAGTTCTCAAACTTTTAGTTGCAGGACATTTTAAAATCACTAAGGACCCCTCTAAAGAGTAATTGTTTCTTTAGTTTATGTAGATCATTATTTGTCATGTAGAAACATAAATGTTTCAAGATTATTTTGAAAATAATTTGCACCTTGCAAAACTCCTGAGAGGTTTGGGGGAATCACAGGGGTTTCTCAGACTTTACTTTGAGAATTACTGACATTAAATAGTCAGTCTAATGGCTCTCAAATGGTAGGCTCCAAACTCATGAGTGGATATTGCAAGTCCATTTTTTCCATCTTTGCCTCTGATTGCATTAATATAGAGAATTCCTAGCAAGGAAATTCTCTTCCAAAATTATAGACAAGCAACTATTTTGCAACTTAGAGTTTTAGAAAGTTCCCTAGACTCCAAATTTATGAAGAATCAGCACACAGAGCAAAAGGAGAAATATCAGTAGACAACCCCTCCTCCATCCCACTTCTTTGCAGAAGTAGGAGGTTTAGAAGCATGGTACATTACACATATTTCAGACCTTTTCAATATATATTGATCAGTTTTACTGATTTTGTCTTTTTTTTCTCTAAGAAATGTTATTTGTTATATGAAATGCCTTTGTGAAAAGGCAGGAGAGAGATAACGGAAGAAATTTTGGTAATATTAAAAAAAAGATATCAATAAAAACTGTTAAAGAAAAAAAAAAGAAAGAAAGCTACCTGGGGTGTTGAGAAGGTGAGCAATTTGCCTAGATTCACAGAGCCAGTATATTTCCAAGAAGGGACTTGAAACCAGACATTCTTGACTCAGATATCTGATTTCTATCTACTCTGACCAATGCAGCAACTGCATAAATAAGCAAATTTATTCTCTTTAAATTGAAAATTGTCTCACAAATATAAGGCCAAAGCCCTGAAGCTCAGAGTTTTGACAGTCTTAGGACTATCTAGGTTACTCTGTGTTCTTCCACTCTCAGCTTGAAGGCCTCCCATGACGGGGAGGCCTCTAATTGTGAAGATTCTCCTTAATCCAAGCCAACAGTTGCCTCTGTAATCTCCCTTCATTGCTTCTAGTTTTAGGGAACTAGTTTAATCCCACATGACCTTGACAGGGTCTGAAATAACTGGAGTGAGTTACCACATTTCCTTTAAATCTTTTCTTGTCTAAGCTGTAGTTATCCCCTTCCCAATTTCCATGTCCATTTCCTTCAACTGGTCCTTACATAGGTGGTAGTGACATAGTAAATGGAAGCTGGAGACCCAGGCTTGAATGCTACCTGTCTGTGACACTTACTACTTTATCTGTATAATCAAGTAACTGAATCTCTCTGAACTTCTGTATACACTGGAGATAATTTTACCTAAACCTCATGCTTTTGTGAGGTTCAAATGAAATAATGCATGTTAAAAACCCTTTGTGAACTTTGTAGTACTAAATACATATCTATTTTTTTTATATTTCACAGAAAAACAAGCTTAGGCCAATGACTGAGAGCTCGTTCTCTCCCCTACTCATTTCTCATCTCTGTGAGATTAACCATCTCCTCCTTTCTTCAGTGGAAGATGAAAAGGTTCCTTGTCTTTCCAAAGCCAAGACTGGCTAAGACCTACTATATGCAATTGTGAACCTGTGACCTCCCACATTCTCCAGTACACTGTCTGCTATATCATCCCAGCTCTCTATAATCTTTAATTTCTTCCTATCTGTCGATATCTCCTCGGCAGCCTACAAATGAAACTGCAAAGGCAACAAATGCCAGCCTTCTACAAAACTCTCACTTGATCCTACCAGTTCTGATCACTAATGTCTTGTATTTCTTTAATCCTTCTCAGATAATCTCCTTAAAAAGGTTGTCTAGACAAATGCTGAATGGGATATGGAAAAAGAGGTACACCAATACACTCATGGTAGAATTGTGAACAGGTGCAAGCATTCTAGAGAACAATTGGAACTATCCTCAAAGGGCTGCAAAACTCTTCATACTCTGGGATTATATTTGCAAGCTTTCAGACATATTCTTACCAACCTTTATAAGATAAACTTCACCCTGGTCAGGATCCCATCATTCCAAATTTTAGGAGTGCTGAACCAAAGACTCAGAAAGACCTAAATGAATTGATGCTGACTGAAGTGAGCAGAACCAGAAGAATATTGTAGTAGTACAGCAACATTGTGCAATGATCAACTTCTTAGCATTACAAATCTAAGATGATTCCAAAAGATTCATCATGGAAAATGTAATCCACATTTAGAGAAAGAACTGTGGAAACTGAATGCAGATCAAAGCTTACTATTTTCATTTTTTTTTTTTGCTGTTTTTTTCTTTATTGTGGTTTTTCTCTTTTGTTCTGATTTTTCTTTCACAACATGACTAATACAGAAATATGTTTAATATGATTGTACATGTATAACCTATATCAGATTGTTTGCAGTCTTGGAGAAGGGAAAAAGGAGGAGGGAGAAAACAATGGACATCAAATTCTTATAAAAATAAATGTTGAGGGAAAGCTAGAGGGCACAATGATTAGAGTACTGGCTGTGAAGTCAGGAGGACCTGAATTCAAATTCAACCTCAGACACTTACTAGCTGTGATTCTGGGCAAATGACGTAACTCCAATTGCCTTACCAATAAAGAAAAGAAAAGAAAAGAAATCACATAAAAAAAGTAAATGACAAAAATTATCTTTACATGTAATTGAAAAAGATAAAATACTATTAAGTGGAAAAAACAAAAAAAATTTATAAAATTCAATAAAACATACATATTGCCCCTCACCAAAAAAAAAAAATAAGTGTTGAACCTTGAGTCAGAAAGATCTGACTCTACATTCTATCCTGAGTACTTAGTAGTTTTGTAACTCAGGACAAATCATGTAACCTCTCTGATACTCCATTTCCACATCTGCAAAATGGGGATAATAGTAGAACTGAAGTTGTTGTGGGGACCAAATGTGACAATATATATATGAAGAACTTTCCAAACCATAAAGTGCTATGAAAATGTGTGCTCACATTATGATTTGCTGTTCTTTAAACTTGGTATTCTATTTCCTGTCCCTGTTCTTTTGGCTAGACTGTTCACCATTAACTCAATAAGCATTTATTAAGCACCTATTATGTGCTAGTCACTGTGCTAAACACTGGGGTTACCAAAAAAAAAAAATCCAAAGCCCTCAAGGAGCTTGTAATCAAATGAGAAAGACAACATGAAAATTAACATTTGACTTTGTATCCCCAACATTTAACATTATCTTCTATATCAGAGGGACATTGTAAGTGTTTGTTGGTGGTGATGATGATAATGAAAACACTGTCTGTGAACCAAAGATTTTCAGTTTCTTGCCTGAGATTATATGATCTTATGCAAGGTGTAATAAATTTTTTCTGGCAGCATCATTTGGCTCCATATAAATCACTAGAAATGAATAGTGCTCAGTCTGGGACAACTTGTATGAACTGATATGAAATAAAGTGAACAGAATAAAAAGAACAATTTATATAATAACTACAATATTGTAAAGATAATCAACTGTGAAAGACTGAGGAACTTTGATCAGCACAATAACCATCCACAATTCCAAAGGATTCGTGATGAAACATGCTCTCTACCTGTAGATCAAAAGCTAATGAACACAGAGTACAGACTGAGCATTTTTCCTTATCTTTCTGTCTTTTTCTTTTTGCTGAGGGTGGAGGAGGAGAAGGAAACATGGCTAAAGCAAGAATCTGTTTTGCATGACTATACACATTTGTAATGTCTTTTGTTTTTTTCTTGTTTTCTCAAAGAGTGAATAAGGGAAGAAGGAAAGAGAATCCATAATATAAAATAAAATGAAATTGAATTTTTTTAAAAAAAGAAATGAATAGCAATCATTTGGTTTAATAAGCGTAGCAAGTATCTTCTGCTATATCTGCCTATTTAAACTAGACTTTTGCTTATATGTTCTTAAAGTAATGCTCTAAGCCCCAATTCCCAGTCTCAGAAACCCCTTGCCCAATTATAAGTTACAAGCCGTCACATTGTGGCCTGAAAAGAGACACCTTGCTTAAAATGTTAACAACAACAACAACAAATCAGGAAAATATATTAAAAGCAAACAATATTAATATCCATTTCCCAAAGCAAATCACTAGTCACACTCCAGTTCCGAGAGACCCAAATCCTTCCTTTGTGGTACCCACGCAGACTCATTGATAGATACATCACTCCAAATTAGGGTATAATATCTCCTATTCAGTAAATACAGAAAAGAAATTTCTTCTCAACACCTGGTTACCAAAGAAATGAGGAGTCTTTAGGAATCTGCAACTGCCCTTCTCAGGATAGAAAAGGTGAGTTCTGCCCCAGGTGGGTAAACAAGAAATAACTACAGCAAGTCCAAAAAATCTTAGATTGCCAGAAAATAGGGGAAAACTCATTAATTTCATCCCAACAGAAGAGTGGAGAATCTAGAACTTAGTGGCTATTTCTCTCCTATTTGAGAAGCAGTGTTATATGGGGGATAGAAGACCAGATTAGGATTCAAATCCCACTTTAGACATTGAATGGTTGTCAGTCAACAAGCACTTATTAAATGCTTACTATGTGTTGGGTACTGAGCTATGAAATCCTAAACAAGTCATTTAACTTATCTTAAAATCTTTTTTCTTTATCATAAAATGAAATAACCATACTTCACATGGTTGTTGAAGCTTAAATAAGAGAATTATGTAAAGAACTTTGAAAAAAAATTTAATTAAAAAAGAGGGCACTTAGTGCATAGCACATAGTAAGTGATTAATAAATGCATTTAATTCATTTTCATTCATGTAAAAATAAAATAACCGTATTCTCTCCTCTTTAACCTATTCAACTGGTATCTACTAACCTAGGTACCCATCCTTGCAAGAATGTAAAACAAATCTTTCCTGCATTCATCAGTGAGTCAGTGGAATTCTTGGACATTAGGAACAAAGCCATCTTGGATTGATAAATTTATCCATACTCTTCTGCATGTGGCAGATGTGAAGGTGATTGCTACTGCAATTGCAGTAGCCTGGGTTTATGGATCCATGAATATTATTACTCAGCTGTGGACAATGTGATAAAACTCGGTCTGGAAATCTCCCAATTCATCAGCAATCTACTGGTGCTTGGTGTGTCATGGTTATCCACATCATTGGGGTTAGTCTTGGAGCACATGTTGAGGAAATAGTAGAACAACTCTATAAAGGCCAGCTGGGAAGGATAATAGGTCTGGATCCTTCAGGGCCAGAGTGCACCAAGGCTAACCTTGAAGAATGACTGGATCTGGGGATGCTTTATTTGTAGAAGCCATTCACACAGATACAGACAATCTGGGTATCTAAATTCCAGTAGGATATGGGGACTACTTTGTCAATGGTGGCTATGACCAGCTGGGACAGCCCTCATTTATTCATGCAGATTCCAATATGTGATTTGTGACCACATGAGAGCCTTTCATCTCTGTCAGTACATTGGAGAATTCCCGTCCACTCATGGGATTTCCTTTCAAGAGATTGTCTGGATTGTGCTAACCCTTTTCAGTATTCTTTTCCCAGAATCAGTTTATTGAAAGAAGGAGGGATGAACACGGAAAAGCTTCCCAAAGAAGTGAAAGCCTGCCTCCTGACCACATCCTAGGCTCCATAAAGTCTCTCCTATAGTCTTGTGGAGTTTATTTTACAGAAGGTGAGAAACAAAAACACCAAGATTGAAATCACTCTGCATAAACTATTCAACCAGGAGAGAGGATGTGGACAAGGAAATGAAGAAATACAGCATAAATGCCATAGTGTAAGAAAAAACAAAATTTAGACAAATGCAGAAATATTGTCATTGGGATCTTTATTTTAAAACAGGTAAGCATAGAGTTTCAAGGTTTAAGGAACTATGATGACTCATTGCTCATAAGCATTTATCTGCAAATTAAAATTTAATTATCGAAACACAAAAACAAACAAAAAAAAAAAACAAAAAAAAAAGAATTTTGCAAACCTAAAAGTCCTGGGAATATTATGATTATTGTTAGGGAGGGGGGTTCCTCTTCCTCCTCACCACCCTTTCAGTTTTTTTAGAACATTCTGTGTCAGAGAGGTTCCTGGATGCCCTCACCCATCCTCATGCTCTTACAGAGTTCTTCAGGTCCCAAAGCCTTGGACAAACATAGCAGACCTCCAGAAAGGATTTTTTACAAGCTTTGAGACAGTCTCAATAATGTTCTGGATGTATGCCCTGGGAAGTCAGTAGATGTCTCTATTAGAGTTGTTTTGTTATAGCAACAAATAGGAACAATGGTAAGGTGTGTGGGTAGGTATTTAGGAAACTAGCACTTGAGGGTGAGGGTTTGCCAAGGCCTTTTCAGGGCTGCTCATCCACCTTTGATGTCCACCTTTCACCTGTCACCTGTGACTCCAAGAACCTGCAGTATTGCAGTAACTACCCCCAGGTAAAACTATCTCAGTAGATGGCCTAAACCAGATTGAGAATCACTGACAGGCTGCAAACTCACTAATGACAGTGGACTATCTACTCCAAACTCAAGATGGGAGCATGAGAACAATTTGCTCTCCCAGGAGAATGGGCCCATGAGAACAATTTGCTCTCCCAGGAGAATGAGTTCATGAGAACAATTTGCTCTCCCAGGAGAATGGATTCATGAGAATAAATTGTCCCAGTTGCCATGAAAACAGTAGAAGCAGTCCTTAGGAACTCTTAGAGCTCAGTCAACCATCAAAGTCATGCACTGCATCTGGGCCAACATCTTGACTTTGTCTTGCTACTGGACTTACATGACTCTGGAAGAGCAAGTGAGACTGACAACTTTGGGCAACTCTGCTTCCCCTAAAGCCAATTCACACCAGACTCAAGACACCACCTTGTAATGTCATTGGTCCTTTTTGAAAACTTAGGATAAACAACAGCTACAACTGTAGTCTTCATTTGGGAGGCACCAAGCTCCTAGCATTTTTCTCTTCTTCCTCTAACTCTTAATGGATGGTTTCTCACCCAATAGCACATCTTCATTCTCTGGGTCTCATTTTTCTTCCCACCTGAACCTTCTGATATAGGATGGGATTCCCCTTTGCTCCTTCAGATCCCCTTCTTCTTTGTCTTCATATTGAAGCCCTTATGGCTTGTTTGTTTTAAGGTACACTTCATTTGTCCTAATAATTAAGAGAATGGAGAGGTATCCCTTGGGCCCTTTTTTTATTCTCTTTTAGGAATATTCCAGCCTGCACTTTGAACACAGAGAACAGTCACTTTTCTGTGGAAGAAATAAAAGCATGACACATTTTATTCAGGTTGCTGCAAATTTCTCCCTCTATTCCATACTTGCAGGGAAGTGAGATCTTTAGTCCTTTATCATTTTTACTAATAGCTCCCATGGAGGACTAGCTACATTAGGAGGGATAGTGAAGATGGCATAATGTATTCATTTGAAGCATTAGATTTGGAATCAAGAAAGTATGTGTTCAAATCCTATCATATACACTTACTGGCTATGCAAGCACTTAAACACTGTCTCAGTTTCTTATCTGTAAAATGGGGATAAGAATATTATTTACCTCCCAGGATAAAATGGAATATATATATATATATATATATGTTTACATTATTTTATAATATTTTTCATTTTATTTGTTTATTATATTATAGCATATTATTTTATAATATAAATGTATAATATAAAATAAATTTATTTATTGCTTTATAATGCAAATATTATTTATATTATATTGTTTCTTGACCCCATGAGAAATTTGATACTAGACTAGTTTACCATTTTCTTCTGCAGCCCGTTTTATAGATGAGGAAGCCAAGGCAAACAGAATTGTGATTTGTCCAAAGTCACATAATTACTAAGTATCCAAGATCAGATTTGAATTCAAGAAGATGAGTCCTCCTAGCTGAAAGAAATGTTTCATAAACCTTAAGCACTATATAAATAATAGCTGTTATCATTATTAATCGAAATTTAGTCATTTTCAGTTGTGTCAGTTCAGTGTGTGGAGTTTTCTTGGCAGAGATACTGGAGGGATTTGCAATTTCCTTCTCCAACTCATTTTACAGATGAGGGAACTGAGGCACACGGGGTGAAGGGACTTGCCAAGGATCACACAGCTAGGTGTCTAAGATTTTCCTAGCTCCAGGTTTGGTGCTCCCCGTCCACGCCACCCAGCTGTGCTACCACAGAGGGGCATTTTGTGTTCACAGAGACTGGTTTCAGATGCCTTCTCACAGCTTCACCTGTTGCTCCTGTTTGGAGCCAGACAGAACAAGTCCTCATCTCTCTTTACATAGTAGCCTTTCCAATACTTGAGTATAGCTTTGACGTCCTGCCTGAGTCCTCTTCCCCAGCCTAATAAATCTTAATTAACAGAGATGCAATTAGTCATCCAGTTCCCCTCTTCTGGCCGCTCCGAGATTTCAGCATCCTTCCTAAACAGCGTGTCCTAGGTCTGAGCACAAGGCAGCAATGAGAGCTGATCAGCGGCAGTGGACATTGGGAATTTGCTGGAAATTGTGCCTCTCTTACTGAAGTCTCAGTTCACATTCGTTTGTTTTGTTTTGTTGGCTGCCTCTTCCTCCTGCTGATGAGCACCCAGGTAGCAGAGTGGATAGAGAGCCCAGCATGGACTTCCTGAGTTCAAATCTGCCCATAGTCACTAACTGTGTGACCCAGGGCATGTCCCTTAACCCTGTTTGACTCAGTTCCCTCATCTGTAAAATGAGCTGGAGAAGGAAATGGCAAATCACTTTAGTATCTTCTCCAAGAAAATCCCAAATGGGTTCATGTGGAGTCCCTGCTGTATTAGATTTCATCTTATTATAATCACCCAATGCCTGCCAAAATTCCTTGAATCTATCCCTCCCAGCTTTGAAGACCACACCATCTGTGCCTTTATCCCAGTCACTGATAAAAATGGGAAATAGCATAGACTGGGGCATCCACTGGAGACCTCTTGTCAAATTGACATTGTACCAATAGTGACTTTGAGTCATCCACATCCCTTCAATTATGAATCCATGCTGGTTCTTAGTAATCAGCACTCCCCTATCTAGATACTCACTAACCATCTTTTTCATGGTCCATTCTAGAACTTGCCCAGAAAATTTAGTCAAAGTCACACTGGTTGATTCAGTAATTTATAGAATCTGTTCTCTCATTTAAAAAAAAATTGTGATATTTGTTCTTTTTAAATCCTGTGTTCCCTCTTCGATTATCCAAGATCTTGCAGACATCATTGATAGTGCTCAGTAATCCCATCTGTCACTTCTTTCTGCATTCAAGGTTTATGGGGGCCAGACTATTTCCTCACTTATCTTGGGTATTACTTCTTTGTTACTCATTTCTTTTTTGCCATTCCTTGCATAAAGGTCATTCTCCTTTGCAGAGAAATAGAAAATAAGATAAGAACTGAGCAGTTCTGTCTGTTCTCCTTTATCAGTTTTCATCATCCCATCCACCACAAGCGAAGGTCTTACCCTTTCTTTGATCCTCCTTTTTCAACTAACACATCTGAAATAATCCTTTTTGTTATCCTTGGCTTCCTTGAGATGCCTCAGCTCAATCGGAGCTTTAACATTCAGACAATCACAGCTCTGTGCCAGGAGCTCCTAACAATGACCTTCAGATGAGCTCAGAAGATTAACAGACCAGGTCAGACCCGGAGGATACCAAGATTTCAGGCACACCTCCATTTCTTCAGTTCAGAACACTTGGGCTCTCTCATTGGTATATGGAAAAGGAATCTATGAGATGTAAAGAGGGCCAGGTGCTTTGTAGTCTGGTATCACTTGAGCTCACCTGATTGGGTTTCCAACTCTGATGTAAGTAAAACTAATTTCAACTGTGATGGATTTGGCTCTTTTCAATAATGCATTGATTCAAGGCAATTTCAATAAACTTGTCATGGAAAGTGCCATTGGCATCCAAGAGAGAGAGCTTTGGAGACTAAATATGGATTGAAGCTTAGTATTTTCACCTCTTTGTTGTTGTTTGCTTGTTGTTGTTGTTGTTTTCCTTTCTTGTGTTTTTTTCCCTTTTGATCTGATTTTTCTTGGGTAGCATGACAAATATGGAAATATGTTTAGAGGAATTGCATGTGTTTAACCTATATCAGATTGCTTTCTGACTTAGGGAAAGGGGAAAGGGAGAAAAAATTGGAACATAAGGATATGAACAGACAATTTTCAGAGGAAGAAACTAAAACCATTTCTAATCATATGAAAAAAATGCTCTAAATCACTATTGAATAGAGAAATGCAAATTAAGACAACTCTGAGATACCACTGCACACTTCTTAGACTGGCTATAATGACAGAAAAAGATAATGATAAATATTGGAGGAGATGTGGGAAAACTAGGACACTAATACATTGTCGATGGAGTTGTAAACTGATCCAACCATCCTGGAAAGAAATTTGAAAGTATGCCCAAAGGACTATCAAACTGCACATATCCTTTGATCCAGCAGCAACTCTATGGGTCTATATTCTAAAGAGATCATAAAAAAAGGGAAAGGACCCACATGTGCAAAAATGTTTTTAACAGTCATTTTTGTGCCAAGGAACTGGAAACTCAGTGGATGCTCATCAGTTGGGGAATGGCTGAATGAGTTATACATGAATATTATGAATACTATTGTTCTATAAGAAATGATTAGCTAGATGATTTCAGAGAGGCCTGGAGCGACTTAACACGAACTGATGCTAAGTGAAGTGAGTGGAACCAAGAGAACATTGTACACAGCAAAAACAAGATTATGCAATGATCAACTCTGATGGACGTGGCTCCTTTCAACAATGAGGTGATACAGGCCAATTCCCATAGATTTATGATGGAGAGAACCATCTGCATCCAGAGAGAGGACTGTGAGAACTAAATATGGATCACAACATAGCATTTTCATTTTTTGTTGTTTGCTTGTTTTTTTCTCTCTCACTTTTTTCTTTGTTGATCTGATTTTCTTATTCAGCAAAATAAATGCAGAAATATGTATAGAAGAATTGCACATGTTTAACATATATTGGATTACTTGCTGTCTTATTTTGAAAATAAAAAGCTATTTTTTAAAAGAAAAATTGGATACAAGGTTTTACAAAGGTGAACACTGAAAACTATCTTTGGTGTATCTGAAAAACTAAAACATTACTTTGAAAAAATTTTAAAAAAGAATTAATCACCAAAGTTATATGAGAAATAGAAGTTTCTAAAAGCAATAGAATGGATTTCTAGAGAAAAAAGGGAGGTAGGAAATATTTATAGAGCAGAGGTAGCCTATTGGTAGAAAGGCTAGCTTTGGGAAACAGAGGTTTTTTTGGGTTATCACATGCTTCCTCTGTTCCAGAATTAGCCCTGAATGGTTAGACCTAGAGGAAAAAAAAGGTTCATCAGGATCTTTAGGATCCTCTCATTTTATTTCTCAAATATATTTTATGGGTGTCTTTTTTTTTAGATCACATTCATTTCTAGATATACCTTATACTGCCAACTTAGTTATCCCTTATAATAAAGATTTTAAAAATTGACCCTGCCTGACACTTTGCACCATAGTCCCTCTCTCTCAATGTCAATGAAAAGATATATTCAGTATCTTTTCTCCAAAACAAAGACTGGTCATTAAAAGTACACAGATACACCTTACAGCAGGGATATGAAATTTGTGACTACTGCAGTTAATCCAGTTAAACAGTTGTCTATAAATGAACAAGAATTTTAAGAAAAAATAAATAAATATAAAGATTACTCAGAACTCCAACCTTCTCAATTTTAAAATAAGAAATGAAAACAGAGAAAGAGGAAGTGGTTTTACAAGGTCACAACAGATTACTGACTGAGCCAGAAAGAAAAGGGGATCTTGACTCTTTCTACAACATTAGGCTACCACTTAACCCGCTCTAGGGAAGAAGGAGATGTTTCTCAGACAAGTCTCCCACAGGGGTCAGCCACTCTCTACATTATTGAGCAAATGATATATATTTTTTATCCATTTCAATAATTTACCACCTAAGAGAGAATTCAACTTTACCCACACCCATCTCCCAGAAAAAAAAAGAAAAGGAAAGAAAACAGCCTCATGAGGGTACACAGAGGGGAAAAAACCATCAGGTTCCAATTAAAATCCTCACTTCCTCTGACTTTTCTATAGATTTCTGGTTCAAATACAATAGGAATGGGTCTATTTCACTTAGTTCTTCCTCTCTGCTTCAGATGGAAAGGAGAAAACATCTTTTCTTTGTTAATAATTTATTGAAAGAAAGGATAAAAGGGTCTGTGTTCTGACAGAACACTAGCCCTTGCCCATTCAGCCAGTGTTTATAGAATCAAAGAATCAGAGGGCTTAAAGGAACCTCAATGAAGGTCATTACATTAATAACAATAAAAGATAGTTATATAGTTTGTCAAAGTGCATGAAGGTTTTACATACATTATTCTTTTGAAACCTCCCAACCACCAGGAGAGATAAGTAATCCAGAAATTACTTTCTCCATTTTACAGAAAGGCAAACTGAGAATTCTGACAGACTAAGTGATCTCTAAGGCCCTTTTCCAATCAGAAGTCCTATGATTCTTAGTGGGAAGAAGCAAGGCCTGAATTTCTGATCTACAGCCCTGCCTTTCAATAGCAATAAATTATAAAGACCTAAGAGCAACAGTTTTCACCAACAGTAAAGGAAGGACCTATGCACTGGTAATTGTCCCAAATGAAATAGGGACCTTAGAGGTGATGGATTCCTCATGTCTTCTGGGACCCCCCTCTCCAGGGATCAGAACTGCTTCCACCAGGTCTTTCTCTCTGTCTCACTCTGTGGCTCCCTTACAAAGGTATCTGCAATCCTCATCATTCTGCAGCCTTGATGAGGGTTTCACAGGCAAATGCACCCAGAAAGTAATAATAGGAGTGTTCAATGCTGTGCCAGCTGTTGCCAGGTGTTTGTATGCACAGGCTGTCTCCATGGGGAATATAGGATTGTTCTCTACCAAGTGTCATGAATAAGTCACCAGTGACACAAAGTGCTATTGGAGGAAAGGAAGGAGAGACCTAATTGTAAATAGATGGATAAAAATATAAAGAAAAAAAACTGCTAAAGCAACCAGTGGAAGGACATGGGAACCAGAAAAGCTGATGCAATCTAAGGATCCATCTAGGGATGGATCAAAAAGGAAATCAAATCATAAAAATGCAGAACTGAAGAAAAAGAGAGAGCAAAATTTTAGAGAACATCTAGTCTGTTCTAGTAATAATCGTTAGCATTTCTATAGTCCTTAAAAGTTGCAAAACACTTTACAAATGTTTCATATATCCTGTTCATCATTTCTTATAGAATTTTTTTCATAATCACATACTACAATTTATTCAGCCATTGCTCATTTGAAGGGCATCCCCTCAATTTCCAATTCTTTGCCCTGAGAAAAAAACTGCTATAAATATTTTTGTACATAGAGGTCCATTTCCCTTTCTTTAAAAATCTCTTTTGGGATTCACGCCTAGAGGTAGTATTGTTAGGTCAAAAAATATGCACAATTTTATAGCCCCTTGGGCCTAGAAACAAAAAATTTTAATAAATGTATTAAAGATTTTTAAAAAGCAAAGAATGCCTCATTTTATTCTCTCAAGAGCCTTATTATTATCTCCATTTTACAGATGAGGAAACTGAGACAGAGATTTATTTTTTAATGACTTGTTCAGTTACCTTGCATAAGAAGCAGGATCTAAATTCAGGGTCTTCCTGATTCCAGTTCCAATTCTCTATCCATTGAGCCACTTACCTGTCTCCCAAATTGGAAAAGCTTCTTACAGGAAGCAAATCCTCTAGAATTATAAATTACAGAGCAGGTACCCTTATACATTTAATCAAGAAGTCCTGTTGAATTGCCCTCCACAAATGTATAGAGCTCCATGCTAGACATTAGGAAGAGACAAAGAGCTTATATAAAGGGTTGAAATCAAATCAACTAGAAAGAGGTCAGCTAACCTGACACAGGATAGGCACTTAGTAAATGTTTATTGATTGATTAAGTGACTTGCCCAGGAACACAGAGCTAAAAAGTGTATTTGAACTCAGATTTTCTTGACTCTAAGTTAAGGACTTTCTTCACTGTATCATCAGTTGTTTGGGTTCAGCTTACAGTCAAATATTGATTTTCTAAGAAGTATATATTAGTCAGATAACTCAATGAGCTGCTCTTCCAATGATATGTTATAAGGGCGGCATATTTTTCTCATCCTTTTATTTTTCCAAGGGTGGATTGTAAGATTGATCTCTTAGGAATGACTATGGATTTCATTGAGGAGGCTCTTGTGTCTCTGAGCTCAATGGAATTAAAATCATCTACAAGTTAGAATATTTAATGACATTATCAATAAATATCATCTAAAAATTAGAACACTTGATAAATTTCACCATTAATTTCACAAATATTTCATAGATCATCATTATTCATGGAAATGAGTAAGTACATAAGAGAGTTACAAGTCACTTATATTTCATGAAGTCCAAAAAAAATAAAAGATCTTTTCTGATGGAGTTAAGGTCAAAAAAAGAGAGGGGTGGGAAATCAAAGAAGGCTTCTTAGGGAAAGTAGCATTTGAATTAGATTTTAAAGGATGAGTAGAAAAAAGTGAAGGGAGGGAATCTGCCTGAACAAAAGCTCAGAGGTAGGAAATCATTCTTTCCACTGAATCTAGTTGGTCTGCCATAGAATCTTTGGAGGAAATGCAAAAGAGAATTTATTAATAACTTGGAAATTTTCATTTTTGCACATTTGTTGCTCTTCTGAAGAGGACCGGAAGCAGAAGTGTGAAAACGCTACACACACACACACACACACACACACACACACACACACTCCATAAGCTGTTCTTGTCTCTGACTCAGCTCCAGGCAAGAAGAAGACTGAGAAATGTCACCCGCACAGCACTGCTGATGGTATTTCCAATCCCAGGCTGCAAACCCTGAAGGTGTCAAGGAGCATCTTTTCACTTCTTCAGTTGCAGTAAGACCCAATTTGTCATCCCAGGATTCCATGAGGTGGCCAGGAAGGTCTATTTCATACATTCAAGTTTTTTTTTTTCCAGGTAGTTCTAGCATGTCTGTATGTGTACATATACATATAAACACTCATATACATATACATATATACACACATAAAAATTCATACACATATATATAGGTATATATATAACTTTTATAACTACTCCATTTCTCAATCACTTCCTCTACACAAAAGGCCATGACTTATATGAAAAGGGGACAGGAGGCAATGCAGAACAGCAAAAGTAACCATACATCAACTGAGTCTGACAACGTATGTTGTGTTCTGCTTCCATAGAATTCCTCCCATCCCTTCAAAGAAGCAAGGAGGTATATTTTTATATTTCATTTGGTGGAGGGAGGATGAAATTTAGACATTAGAATTAGAATTCAATTTTGATTGAGTTGTTCTATTTTATTGCCGTAGCCATTGTATAGGCTGTTTCCTAGTTTTGTTTACTTCTCTCTGGATCACTCCATTTTTAGCTCATCTTCAAGGTACCCTAATCCCCAACACCGACTAATTCATAAATAACTCCTCATCCTCCTATACCCCATCTTCTCCATAATTCCTGAGGGAGAAATACTAGAGGCAGCTAGGTGAAACAATAAAGCACCAAGGTTGAATTCAGGATAGACATGAATTAAAATTTTACCAGCTGTGTGACCCTGGACAAGGCACCAAACCCCACTTGCCTCAGTTTCCTGTTCTATAAAATTAGCTGAAAGACAAAATGGCAAACACTCCAGTATAGCAGCCAAGAAAACTCCAAATGGAGTTATGAAGAGCCAGAGAGCAACAAACAAGAAGGGGGAGATGCATGAGGACATACAGTATTTTAGAAAGAGTCTTAACTGAGAACCAGGAGACTTGGATTCAAATCCTGAATGTGCTTCTTATTTAAATTACTCATGAGTAAGTCAGCCTCAGCATCTTCATCTACACAATAAAAATATATAGCTACTTTATATACTTATATACTATAAGTTATCTCCATCAGACTATATAATCTTGCTACTTTAATACTTCCTACTTTAGGGGGCCATTGTAAAAATTAAATAAGATCATGTCATTAAAGATTAAATAAGATCATATCAGTAAGGAAGATCACCTTAGCCTGGATGTGATCCTACATTTTCAAATTTCAAAACAACAATAATCCTAAGAGCAACTTTAGATCGTTCTTTAAGGTCATGAGGTAGGTACTGTTGCCCCCATTTTACAGGTGAGAAAATTAAGGCTGAGAGAAGTTACATGGTGTGCCAGGAAGACTTTTGCCACCTGACAGTTCTAAAAAGTGTCTGAGGCTGCTCTTGAACTCAGATCTTTCTAACTCCTTACTCACTGTGCCATCTAGCTGCTGTCAGTGGCTATGGCAGCAGAGGACAAGCTCTGCTGATCCTACCAAATTCAAAAAGCTTTGAGTCCATACTAGGTAATAAAATACATCTTCTTTCCAAGGACCTGCTTAGTTAGCATAGGGAAGGCTCACTACCAGTGGTTTTGCCATTTTATAATTTCTTTGGTTTTTGGCAATCTACAAAACAGAGAAAAATACAAAAAGACTCAGCCTTGTGCATCCCCTCCTGCAGTGTTCATGTCAGAAACGTAGGAGTCAAGGATCAACACAGTTTTAGACTACAGAATAGCATCAATTTACCTATTAATATTCTAAATGTGAGATCCTTGTTCAATGAACATCCTAATGTCCTAGTGGCCATCCTAAACAAGGAAGAAATTACAGACAAAAGAGAGTTAAGTTCACTAAAGAAAGCAGTTAGCAGAGTTGATTTTATTTTATGGGCAAAAGACAACACAAAACAGCATTTAATAAGAAATCTTATATCATCCTAAATTTGTAAAAAAGAAAGAAAAATTTCTTTTCTTTTTCTTTCTCCAGTTCTTGTTGAACTGAATACGTTTGTTGCAAAAGATGAAGATAGAAAAATTTTACCCAAAAATTCCATAAGAATTTTTTAATTAAATCACCACATTTTTGGCTAGGTCATCTGGGTGGTACAGAGTGACAGAGTATTAGACCAAGAGTCAGAAAGACTCATCTTCCCAAGTTCAGACACTTACTAGCTTTGTGACCCTGATCAAGTCATTTAACCTTGTCTGCTTCGATTTCTTCATCTGAAACATAAGCTGGAAAAGGAAATGGCAAACCACTCCATCTTTACCAAGAAAACTCCAAAACAATTGAAAAATGACTGATGAACAGCAACAAAATCTTGGATACTCAGTAACTTCAATGAAAAGGTAAGCATAAAAGGGCAAAAAATATATTGGAAAACTATGATTGAAAAATAAGAAATGAAAAAGGCTAAGAACTACCCAGAAGCCTCACATCAATATATCAAGAATATTTACTTCAAGAAAAGGACCAAAGGTACTGTATGCAATAACAAGCACTGAATAATAGCAGAAAGAAAAAGAAAAGAAATTTCTTACATTTTAATAGATAGGAAATGACTCATTACTAATGTGGAACTCATTCCTGAATCAGCTGTGGGTGTACAGTCAGACCATCAATTGTTTAGAGCAAAGATCAAAATTAATGAAGCTAAAAGAAATTATAAAAAGAAGGAAAAGATATGGCACAAAATTAAACTATCTCTATCCTAACTTATTTTGATGACTTATTTATGTAATAAAAATAGGAAATGGATGGGGAAAAGGACATCAATAACAATAATGACAATTTCATACAAAAATAACTGATATAAATCAATTACCAAAATCAGAAAACCAAAGGAAACTAAAAACTATATTCATCAGCAAATACTTAATCTAGTTGCCAAATAGAGAAATATGGTGGCCAAGGGCAACACTTCATGATGTGGGAATGATGGGCTAAAAATCAGAGAAGACTTTAAAATATAAATTCATTTTTTTTAATCTTATAATGAAATATGGTAGAAGATTATGGGCAGTATTGCCTTATAAAACAGCAAGAATTTGTCAAAGAAAAAAAATCAGTTTAAGAAAGCTTGGTAATAATTGACTCTAGGAAAGTCAGCCCTAAGGCATTTACAGATGACACTGAAAAGAGGACAAGGAACAGATGAAAGATAAAAATTATCTACAATTATTTTATTACAAACACAATCACCAGCAAAGATGGGAAAATGACCATACTTAGTTAGATTCTAATGTCCCAAACCTGGACCTGTTTTTGAGGAAGTAGATGTATCCCAGAATGCTTTTAGGCATTTTGTTTATTTAAAAAGAAAAATACTTAGACTAGACAAAATATCATTGAGGAGATTCTTATTGGAAATGCCATAGTTTTTAAAGTGTTGAGAGATCAATTCTCAAGGTGTTGGAAGGAAAATTAGATACCAACAACATGAAGGAATAAAAAAAACTTGGACCTTATTTTTTTAAAAAGGTAACATAAAACATCAGAACTATCTGCCCAAATGCTATCTTCTCATTAATATAAAATTTTTCAGAGAATATGCTACACATGCTGCAAGGGCACTCTTGAAGAAAATTTTTAGAATGAAACAAATTGGTATTCTGTAGTAGAATAAATGAATGTCAATAAATGAATGAATGAGAATGAAAAGTATATATTAAGGACTTACTAAGTACTACATACTGTATTAAACACTTGGAATAGAAATTCAAAAAGCAAAACACTTGTTATTATTTTAATATTTTTAAAAGAATCCTGTTCTCAAGGAGCTTGAATTCTAACATGTGATAGACATATGGGAGAGTGATAGCCAAGGAGAGTTGTCTCCATCAGACAAATAATAGGTAGGGCAGGTGAATGGAATTGTGGGATAATTGATTGACATGTCTGTTGATTGATGCTATTTGAAGAAGGGCAGTATGGCATTTCTCTTTATTAATGCTCTAAAATCTATTTGAAGGACAGTATGACTTATTTCTCTTGTTAATGCTCTAGAATCTTGCACAGGATCTTGTACATAGTAAATGTTTATTTAATGTTTACTCGAGAAAATGAATGAAATGTTTTTATTACTTAAGATAATAATAATAAATTTAGCATAGCAATAATAATCAAAAAACATTTTTTTTTAAATCAAGTTACCCAATATATGTCAGCATTGTAGTAGGCAATGGGGACACAAAGACAAAAGTGAAACAATTTTTATTCTCAAGAAATTGACAATTTAGCCAAAGGATATGGGATTTACACACATATGTATATAAAAAAGATATAAGATGATTTTAGGGGGAAGGTACTAGCAGCTAGGAGATCAAGAAATACCTCATACAGAAGTCAACACTTGAGCCGAACATTGAAGGAAACCAGGAACTCTGAAAGACAGAGATAAAGTGAAAGTGGAAGACCGTTCATGCAAAGGCATGGAGTTAGGAAATTTAATACTACTTAAAAGAAATAGCAAAAAGGATAGTTTGACTGGGCCATGATGTACATGTATAGGAGAATAATTTGTAATGAAATTAGAAAGACAAATTGGAATCATTGTTCATCCTTGGTTCTCAGAGAAGACCAATGACATCAGAAGGCTTACCTTGCAAGTGAGTGAATTGGATTTAATTAAGGGAGGCAGAGCTGGACAAAGTCATCAGCCCCTCTCTATTGTCCTAAATCATTGTATTCCAGTGGCAAGCTATAAGTCAAAATGACTGGCAATGGCCAGATTGGAGTCAGGTTATGGATGAAAGAGCTCTAGACCAATAATTAGAAAATTGGAGTTCTAAGTATCTTTCAACAATTCATATCTTCTTTGTGAACCTCAGTGTCTTCTTCTATAAAATCAGGGGACCAGACCAGATGCTCCAAGGTTCCTGCCAGCTCTCACATTTAATGTATCTATGCCACTGGGATAGGGTGAGGAAGGAAGAATAAGGCACTTATTCTGCCATTTCTCCCTGCTCGGTCTACCCAGCAGCAATGGGAATGTACAGATTGTGTACTCAATAAGCATTTAATAAATATATTAATGAAGAAGGTTGTTCTCCCCTACAACTAGCCAACAAGCAAAGACTGAAAGAAGAGAGAGAGAGAGAAAGAGAGAGAGAGAGAGAGAGAGAGAGAGAGAGAGAGAGAGAGAGAGAGAGAGAGAGAGAGAGAGAGAGAGAGAGAGGAAGGGAGGGAGGGACGGGAGGGACAGAGGGAGGGAGGCAGAGAGGGAGGGAAGGAGGGAGAGGAAGAAAGAAGAGAAAGGGAGGGAGACAGAGAAAGAGAAACAGACAGAGACAGAAAGAGAGAAACAGAGAGAGAAACAAAGAGAGACAGAGACAGAGAGAGACATAGGAGGGAGACAGAGGAAGAAAGAGAGAAGAGGAAACTTTAGAAGCTATTAAGTCAAATCGCTTCATGTAACAGATGAGGAAACCCCAGAGAAGTTAAGGGACTTTTCCCAGAATCACACAACTGAAAGGTGTTGAAGGCAGGACTTAAACCCATCTTCCTAACTCCAAGTCCAGAGCTCTGTCCATCTAGCTGTCTCCTAGCCTTCTAGCCTCAAGCCATAAAAGAGTATGGGCCACAATGGGAGAACAAGCATTTGGGGACAAGAGAAGGTGTCAAGTTCAGAACATCAGAACAGAATCTTGAGAGTCAGATTCAGATAAGAAAGTTGTAGTATTAAGTGTCTCTAGATTGCAAAGCCAGGACCAGCAGTGAGTCCAGAGATCATATAGCCAGACCAGGCTCAGGAAAACAGAAAGGACAGAAAGGAATTGGTGCTTTCAGGGTTGTTTAGAAATGACCACCCCTGAAGAAGGGGATTCACCCTCAGAGATATGAGCAATGGGATATCTTTTCTGAAGGAAATAATAAAATTCACAAGGGTAAAAAAACAAACAAACAAAAAAAAACATTTCTGTAAGACTCATATGACCTTACAACGTCACTGTGAGGAAGGGAGTAAAATTATTATAATTTTCATCTTATAGATATAGAAAGTGAAATCCAGAGATCCGATGTGATTTGTCCAAAGTCACACAACTAATCAGTATTAGACCACAGAAGAGAACCCAGATCTTATGAATTTAAGTCATAAAGGGTCAGCATAGAAAATAAAGCCAAGAAAAGAAAAAGAAAGAAAGATGCCAACTTTGTTATTTTTGTGTGAAACATCAACAGATGTGCAATTCTTACTGTCAAAAAAAAAATCAACCAAAGAAACATGTGTTAGGCCCTGATCCGTCTAAATCAATAATACACTTAAAAGATCTGCAGTCTTGTGTTTACATCCTCACAGGCTTGAAACACATACAGAATGTGCCATTGATGCTGATTTCTCCATTCTCAAGTTCCATTCTCGTTCTTAAAAGGGATCAAAGATCTATTCTCGTCCTGGAGAAAGAGAACGCAGATTGGCAGATTTCATTCCTAACTCAAGACCAATTAAGTGAAAAATTTGGGGGTAACATATTTTTCACACCAGTGAGGTCTCCTATTTAAGCCAGCAAACATCTGTGCACTTCAAATACCTTGTATGAAGGTCTGAGGATGCCAATTTCCAAGATTTGCATGAGTTCACTGACTCTACCTCCCTTTCGAAAACTCAATAAGAAATGAAGAAATAGCTCATTAGTTTAAAGAAAAAGAGCCCTGCATGAATCATCTCCCAAGATTGTTAAGATGGATTTTATATAGAGGATTTATGGTGCATTGATGAGACAACAGCATTGAGTTGGAGCAGAGCCAAACAACAGATTGGAAGGATAAGGTCTGGGTAGGTACATGTCTCAAAGGGCCTGAGCACCCAGAAGGGTCAGGCAAGGCCAGAGGGCAAATTCAGGAGGTTTTATTCCACCCTAAAAGCAACTAGGTGGTACTTATGCACCTGAGAGTGAGAAGTACTAGTAGCATGCATAATTCTCAAATATATTATAAAAGATGGAATATAATCTCAGATAAATAATTTTATCAAATATCTCTGAATTATACAATCATCATAAATTACTTTTCCAATGAAATGACTTCTTCCTTTGGGACAAATATCAGAACATGGAACCCCTGGGAGGATAGATAGAAACAGACCACAAATTGTTCCCTCATTCCCAACTGCCTCTCCAGCATGTCAGCATATCAGCAAAATACAGAGATAGATACCCATGGATAGGCTGATATCCAGGGCTACTCTGCTTCAGCCTTCCCTTTGTCTTCCCCATGCGAAAACTTACTTGGGGCAATTCCTCTCAACAGAGAGAAACTTAATGCTATTCAAAGGCTCTAAGGTTGCAGCCAGTCTTACATCTACTAGCAGTAGTCAATTAAAAGCCATCCATCCTCAGCATCTTGCCATCTGTCCTATCATTACCTTCCCTCTGAAAATATCTCCCTCCCCATCTTGAGGGATATGTTCACTCTGTTTTCCAACTCCTGCCAGGCAGGAGCAAAAGAATACAAATTCACCTAACCAACTCTATTTAGATGGTCCAGACTACACTTCCCTTCCCTTCCAAATAACCTCCTATCCCTGATATCTTGTTATTTGCTCTTCCATCAATCCTATTCCCAATACGCTCCACCTCTTCCAACTCTTGCTCTGGAAACGATAAGCAAACCTATTTATTACTACTTTTAGAAAGGATATGACAATGCCCATTTATGGCTATCATCACTAGGACTGTGATTCCCTAGATTAAAATTCCCTTCCTGATCTACTACCCCCATAAATGTGAGGTCTCCTTTATTAAAATGTAAACTCCTGGAAGGCAGGGACACTAGATATTTAATATTTTTTTCATTTATTCATTCTTTTCTTAAATAGCCCCAGCTAACCAGGGCTTTTCTCAATTATCAGGAAGACGGTGCAGTTTAATAATACTCAACTTATTACTCCCAACTTAAACCCTTCTAGTTCCTCCAGATCGGTGTCCAAAGTAATGAAGGCCATCTCCAGTTATTCTGATCTATAGCTCGCCACTGTAGCCAGATGACTCTGGAGGAGAGAGTGAAACTGGTGACTTTGCACAGTCCTCCCTCACTTAAATCCAATTCACTTGAAAATCAAGACATCACCTTCCTGATGTCCTGTCCTCTTCAAGAACAAAGGACAAAGTGACATTGAGTCAGATGGTAACCAAACACACAAAGCTAGAATCATAAAATTAGAGACTAGGTGAGCTTGAAGAGACCTCATGATTATTGTTAACAGCTTCAGTCAATGCTTTTATGAAAATA
The DNA here is from genome assembly GCF_048593235.1 of Sminthopsis crassicaudata. Classification (NCBI taxonomy): domain Eukaryota; kingdom Metazoa; phylum Chordata; class Mammalia; order Dasyuromorphia; family Dasyuridae; genus Sminthopsis; species Sminthopsis crassicaudata. The sequence continues at coordinate 441,759,195 of NC_133618.1, read as the reverse complement.
TTTTGCACAACTTCTCGTGTTCCTTCTCAGTGGGAGTGAAAGGTCATTGGATGATCTTAAGCAAATCAGCTCCCCAGTGTCAGCAGCTCTCCAGCAGCAGCAGCAGCTCATTGGTATATGGCAAAGAGCAGGAAAACTGAGACCAGACTGGAAGCTCCCATTGGGGCTAGTTCGCTTGGAGGTAAACTAGACTCAAGGCAAGGCAAAAAGGATTAATGGCAAAGTTATAACTGGAAGCCTAGAAGCAGGCAAGAAGCATGGATCAAGATGGGAGAGCTGGAGGAAGGATATGTCCAGGCAACAAAAGTCAGAGCAAAGTCAGAACTCTTAGAGAAAGCACAATTGGATCATCCACAGAATATGAGAATTAGACCCAACAATAAGACAGAACCCAAGGAAATATGATAATAAGATTAACAATCTTGGGGGCAGCTGCGTGGCGCAGTGAATAGAGCACCAGCCCTGAATTCAGGAGGACCCGAGTTCAAATCTGGTCTCAGACACTTAATACTTCCTAGCTGTGTGACCCTGGGCAAGTCACTTAACCCCAGCCTCAAAAAAAAAAAAAAAAAAAAAAAAGATTTATAATCTCATATTTTAGGAAAATCTACATGTACAAAAATATTTGTAGCCGCTCTTTTTGTGATAGCTAAGAAATGGAAATTAAAGGGATATTTATCAACCAGGAAACATCTAAAAAAAAGTTGTGACAAATAATTGTGATAGAATAGTTCAAGAAATGTTGAGGGGATACTTTCAAGAAGGAAAACCTTGGCAAGAACTATATGAACAGATACAAGGTGAAATAAGAACCTGGAGATTTTTGTACACAGTACAACAATGTTGCAATGATAATCAGCTGTGAAAAACTTGGCTACTCTTATCAATACAATGATCCAAGACACCAAAGACTCATGATGAAAAAATGCTATCCAGCTATACAGAGAAAGCTGATGAATTTTGAATACAAATTAAAGTATAATTTTCTTATTTTCTTAATTTTCCTTGGGTTTTTTTTTTAATAGGACCAATGAGAAAATGTTTTACCTAATTTCACATGTATAATTGATATCATTTTGTTTGCTTTCTCAGTGGGTGAGGAAATTGTGGGATGGAAGGTAAAAATTTCAAACTCAAGCTGTAAAAAGGAAAAAATGTTAAAAATCAATAAATAATAAAATTTTTCAAAGATCTATTGCACTTCCAGGGGGTTAGGAAGATATGACATTGCTTTCTGAGATCCATGGAAAGCATTTAATTAATGTTAACTGAATGACCAAAAAAAAATTCATATTTCTCTAGGACTTTAGGTTTACAAAGTGCTTTGTCCATACCAGCCCTATGAGGTAGATAGTACAAATCTTATCCCTGTTTTACAAATAAGAACATTGACACTGAGATAAAATGGCTTTTTCAGAGTTAAAGAAAGTCAGGACAAAATCAGAAAACCTGACTACAAGCACCTCACTCTATTTCTTACACACTGGATTGACTTTTAGCAGGAAGTTACTATTACCTAAGGACAAAATAAAACAGGAAGAATGGGAGGTCAGAGGACAATAAATAGAGCAGTACTAGCGGTGGGAGATTCAATCTCTTATTAGGAAGGAAGAGAATATGCATTTATATAGCTTCTATAGTTCTGTGGCAGGCACTGTGCTAAGCATTTTAATTCTGGAGGCAGGTACTATCTCAGGCAAGAAGAGCATTTACAAGATTTCTATGGAAATCCTGGTAGCACAGATAGGGGGCTGGACAGGTAACTGGAAAGACCTAGGCAGAGGCAATGGCAGCACCTTCTGGCCCCCAGATACTGAGGGGCAACACTCAGAGCTTATGAATCTAATGGGAAGGGTGGCTCTGTGCAGACCCAGGCTGGAAACCAGGAGTCCCTGGAAAGAGCTCACAGCCCATCTGCTGGTCCTGTTTAGAAAATGACACAAGAGTGGGTAGGCAGGCTGAGAAGGTTCCAACTTCTTTGGAAAATGTTGGTTTAGATGCTTCTGAAAAGGGCGAGATGTGGGCCATGTGGTGGAGGAGAGAGCCAGCCGGGCTTCTGTCTCTTCACAGCCCCCCATCTCTCCCACTCAGGAGGAGGGACCAAAGTCCTTCCCCGAGCCACAGGAACTGTCTCTTCAGTGTATTAACCGAGGAGGGCCCTGAAGATCTGGGCCAAAGAAGGCTTCCTCGTGACCTTCAGAGCTAGAAGGGACTTGGGAAGCCATTTGGGCCAACCTGCTCACTTGACAGGTAAGGAAACTGAGACCCGGAAAAGTTCAAGATGATGCAGGGCCGTTACTCCAGAGACACCAGACTTGAACCCCTGTCCTCTGACTCCAAAGCTAATTCTCTTTCAACTGAACCACCCTACCTATCCCCGGAGTTCTGCTCCTGATTCTACCAGTGTGACTCTGGGCCCGTCCCTTTCTCTCTTAAGGACTCTGTTTCCTTTTCTAAAAATAAGGGGGTTGAACTGAGATTTAAGGTCCAGACTCCAGCTCTCAACGTGATATTCCAAAGTCCCTTTCTAGCTCTGACATACTATGTGCTAAAGTCTGCACTGGGTCTAACATTCTGTGTGCTCAGGCCCTCCCAGCTCTGACATTTCATGTTTTAATGCCCCTTCTGGCTCTGGTATTCTATGTTCTGAGGTCCCTTTCAGCTCTGGCATTCTATATTCAAAGGTCTGATATTCCATGTTCCAAGATCTGTTCCAGGCCTAACATTCCATGTTCTCATGCCCCTTCTGGCTCTGACATTCTACGTGCTGAGATTCTTTCCATTCTATGTACCACGTCAGATCTGTTCTAACTCCCATGGTTCTGTGACCTAAGGGTTCTCCAGGCCTGACATTCCACAGTCTATATTCTAAGGTCCCTTCTGATTCTAATATTGAGAATACTAAAGTTCCTTCTGTCCCTGACATTCTACATTCCAAAATCCTTTCCTGCGGAGATAGCCTATTCCCTTCTGAGAAATCCAATTCACACAATAATTTGCCTTCTTCCTTAGGAAAATCTTCTGTCCACACACATGACTACAGACCAACACCACCATCTGCTGGTGCTCAGTCCAGGCTGCTCTTGTCTTAGCACATGCAAAGCAGCCAGTCACGGGCTTGCCGTTCATTAAGAATAATGATTTCATATGAATTATACAGCAAGAATTACAAAAAATGTGCATCTTCTTTGATCCAGTAGTTTCATTACTGTGATTATGTAACCTAAAGAGGGGTGGTGAAAAGGGAAAAACCTCGTGGTACATAAATATTCCTAATATCTCCATTTATAATAAGAAAAAATTAGAAACAAACTATGTCTCCAATGATTGGAGAATAACTAAGCAAATAAAAGTATGCACCTATAAGGGGATATTATTGTACCATAAAGGATTAAGATGGAGAATTCAAAGAAATATAAAAAGAGTTTTTTGAAATGATTCAAAATGAAGAAAACAGAAGCAAAAGAACACTATTTACCACCATGTAACAACAAATTTATAGTATACCAGTAAAGAAAAACAAAGGGAATCAAGATAACAAGAATAATTTGGGATATTATCACATTAAAGTTAATGTTTACACCTTCAGAGATAGGCTGAACCCCCTACAATCATTTACAATTTCTGATTTCTTTACATATTCATTTTTTTAAATATCCTTTTCTTCCTTTATTTCAGCCCAAGGTCCAGTGTTCTAACTCTGTGTTCATAAGGTCTGTGTTTCTTCTTAGGGGACTATGCCCAAATCATAACTACCTCTTTGGCTCATTTTGCCTCCCTTCCACCCAAAATGGGAACCTCAGAAAATAGCTTGTGTCTAGGTCTTCACATTCTATGCAAGTACCCAGCTCACAGTATCAGATACAGATCAGCTTTTATTTCATCCTCCAGAAAATACAAAACAACAAAATACAAAAGGACTCCCAGGAACCCATTAAAAGTAGATAGAATTCCAAGACAAACCCTAGTGAATCCAAACTTCATCTCAAAGATTTCCCCAAGCTTTCTAGCTTCATAGCTCTGCCCTAAAGATAATATTCCCATTAGAAGGAAAATTAACTGGGACTTCTAGAAGGGTCTCTTCCTCCTCCAACATTCCGATGAGTCTCACCTTCATCCCAATGACTTTAGCTTCCAGTAAAAGCAGGCAGGTAGTACAGTAAATAGAAAACTGGGCATCAAGTCAGGAAGACCTGAGACAAATTCAACCTCAGACACTTATTATGTGAACTTGGACAAGACGCAACTTCTGTTTCCCTTGATTTCCTCATTTATAAAATGCAGTTAACATTAGTACCAATCTCCCAAGGTTGTTGTGAAGATCAAATGAGAAAATATTTGTAAAATGCTTACAGTGTTTGGTGGTATATAAATGTGAATAGCTGCTGTTGCCACTGCCCATTACTCCCCCTATCCCTACTACCACTACCACTACAATCACCATTACAATCATTAATAGTATCACTATTAATTACAACTTCACTCTGTAAAGTTCTCCCAAATGCCCGTGTTGGAGATGTATGATCATTTTTATAGGTCTAGTAAATAGAGGCTAATTTTGCTCCACAACAGCTTAGCAAAGCAAATCAAATATTCACAGTGTCAAGTCTCAATTCCTCATCTTCAGAGAGTCATTAATTGGTCAACAACCACTCTCAGGTATTCCCATTGCCCCAACAAGGAGATACGCTCAGTCTTGTGAGGAGAGACCCATGTCTTCCAGAGAAGATGCTGCAGAAGAACCTCATGGAATTGTAAGATTTAACTGTTCCATCTCACACATGAATATTAGTAAAGGAAGACTGTAGTAAAGTATGAGGTTGGATGCTGGTTCTTCTAGCAACTTTCTGGGTGACCTTAAGCCAGGTTCTTTCCCCAGGCCTCCTTCCAGCTCTGCTGTTCTTTGACTTTAGAACAAGTCCAGCCGAAGCTTGTGGCTTCAATAAGTCACACTGCCTCTCAGAGCCTCAATTCTCTCATCTCTAAAATGGTGCTACCTGCTCTGCCAGCTTCACAGATTTGTTGAGAAGAAAGGGATGGAAGAATGTATGAGACTTTGCAGATGTAAAGTGCACTGGAAGCATTAAGATGATATTTGTCATTACCACAGGTTTCATCAGATTTAGGACTGGAAAGGACCACAGATTCCATCTAGTCTAACTCCCCCCGTTTTACAAATGAGAAAACAGATCCAAAGAAATTAAGTGAATTGCCTGAGATCATACAGACATTCGCATTAAGCAGTCTGCTAGGATAGTAACTTAGGTCCTTTGACTCTAAAGTTCCCAGTGTCACCTTTGGCCCAAGTCAAGATGGCACAAAAACAAGAAATATCTTATTGTTAGTAGTACTAGTAATAATAATATTAATGATAATAATAATAATAATAACTCACATTTACATAGTGTGGTTTGTGGTTTGTGTTTTGCGAAGCACTTTTGACATATTATCTCGTTTGAGCTTCACAACCACCTCAAAGGTAGATGCTATTATTATCCCAATTTACTGAGGCAGAGAAAAATGTCTTACCAGGTGCATTCAGCTAGGAAATGTCCGAGACAAGGTTTTGGAACCCAAGTCTCACTGATGTTGAACAATATCCTAAGCCGCCAACAGGACTTTTAAAAAAGGCAAACTCCTGGTCCCTATGAAGGGAAGCTAACAGAAAATCAGCAACCTCCCTGTACATTCTGGGTCCCAGATTGGACTCCTCCACACACCAGCTGACACCAGCTATATAAAAACCTGATGGAGCCCATCTCCAGCCCATGACACCTGCAAAGACCGGCAATGTGCCTGACAAGGAAAACATTCCTTTTATAAATGCTTTGAGCATCTCTTCTGTAATTCTAAAGGTTCTGAAAGAAAGGTATGCTCCATTACATATCCCACAAAGTGCCAGGCACTGAACAAATACTTTACAATATTTACAATAAATACACTTTACAAATATTATCTCATTTGATCCTTGTGACAATCTTGGGAGATAGGTGTTATTATTACCCCCATTTTATAGTAAAGGAAACTGAGGGGAACAAAGGTAAAATGACGGCCTCGGGGTCTGAGGACCAAACTTCAATTCCTGACTCCAGAACAGGAGGGGAAGAAGGATAAAGAGGCAGGATGGGGAAGGGAGCTATAATATGGGATAGCTGTTGTTAGTGCCAAAGCCTACACTTCTAAGATATTTTATTCACTATGTTTCCTCTAGAAAACAACTGTCCACAGGAGAGCTCACATATCAGTAAATTATTAACAGCAATAAGGGATGTGGTTTTCTTTCCTGAGGGAAAAGACTCATGAGAGCAGCCAGCTCTTGGCATCCCAGGTAACAAAATGCAAGCTGCAAGGCAAACACTCACTTGATTTCGTTTTCAATGATTTGCTAGGGTCTTGGGTCTGAATTTCCATTGGTTTATTTTACATCTCTTTAAAAAGTCAGTGTAATCCTATAGGATTAAAAGTGAAATGGAAAAACAGAATGAGGTAGGAAGCTGAGGGGGGCTGAATTGTAGTTCTAAGTTGCTGGAGAGCTTCAAGAAAATTACTTTCCATTCTTTGTGGTGGCAAAGAATTGGAAATAGAGGGAGTGTCCATCATTTGGGGAATGGCTGAACAAATTGTGGTCGTTGATTGTGATGGAATACTATTATGCAGTAAGAAATGATGCTTTCAGAAAAACCTGAGAATATATGAACTGATGCAAAGCAAAATGAACAGAACTAGAACATTGTACCCTCTAATGGCAATATTGTAAGATCATCAGCTGTGAATGACTTAGCTATTCTCAGCACTATAATCATCTGAGCCAGTTCCAAGAAATTCATGATGGAAAATGCTATCCACCTCCAGAAAAAGAACTCAAAGAGTCTGAAGACAGCTCAAAGCATATTATTTTTCACTTTTTTTTTTTTATGATGGTGTGTTGTTGAGGGTTTTTTTATCTGCATTTTCTTGTACAACATGACTAATATGGAAATACATTTTGCCTGACTGTACATGTACAATCTATATCAAATTGCTCACTGTAACGTGCTCTCCTGGCAGTTACTATTACCAGTCTGTCCTAGACCCAACAGAGTACCTTTGACCACTGTCCTCTGCAGTGTGAACTCTACCCGGCTCGCCTCCTCTGAGGCCTTCAAAGGTCTCTGGCCACAATCTCTTGAATCTCTAGCTTAATAACCGGTAGCACACTAAGAACAGCCACATGTAATCTTAAAAGCCTTTATTATACCTACTCACATAATGCCCTGACTGATGCCCTGACTTGTTGGTTCCCGAGTGAACACCTGGTCAGAAGACCCACGTGTTCACTACCAAAATCCTTACCTCTTTTGGCTACCCATCTTGGCTTGGCCACCCAGGCTGGGGAGCCAGAGTGAAGAACGCCAGGTTAAAGAGAGCGCCTGCTGCCTGCAGTGGGCTTACATAGGGCCTGTGAGGTCACACACACAGCCAATCAGCGGGAGAGTCACCCATTACGAAGCTATCTCAAAATGGCCTGGATCCCACCTACAAGGCAGTCCTGATATCCATAGAAATTACTTCCGGACCACTCAGTCTCCCGATGCGCTGTGGCACCCATTTAAAGGCCCCTTACAGCTCACTTTAGGAGCAATGGGTGGGTAGAAAAAGAGAAAATTCAGAACTCAAATTAAAAAAAAAAAAAAAGCTAAAGTGTTTTTACATGTAATTGGAAAAATAAAATATTATTCAAAAAAAATTTTCTCCTTTCTGGGCTTAATCAGTAGACAATGACAGCCATTCCTATTATGGTATCACCATGCATCTAGTCTCCCAGGTTCACAACTTTGGCATTATTCTCAGCTTTCCATTCTCGTTTATCTCACATATAAGCAACCTATTGCCATGTCTTCTCATTTCTACTTTCACATCTTCTCTCATATATGTCCCCCTTTTTCCATTCACTGTAGCCCTCATCCTAATTCAGACCTTCATCACTCTTTATTTGAATTATTCCAATGACCTCTTTATTAGTCTCCCTGCCTTAAGTCTCTTTCTCAACTCCAATTCATTTCCACAGAGCTTCCAAAGTGTTCTCTTTATGCATAGATATGACTGTATCACTCCCCTATTTAATAAATTCTAGGAGCTCCCTATGCAATCTGGCATAAAAGATAAATTACTTTTTTTTGGCTTTAAAAACCCTTCACAAAAGATCTAACCATTAGGAGAGCAATTTGGAACTATGCCCAAAGGGCTATAAAATTGTGTCTATCCTTTGATCCAGTAGGCTCATTACTGAATATGTATCTCAAAGAGATCACAAAAGAGGGAAAAGGATCCACATGTGCAAAAAAGTCTGCAGCAGCCCTTTTCGTAGTGGCAAATATGGTGATGAATAGATTGAAAATAGAGTGGATGCCCAACAGTTGGGGGAATGGCTGAATAGGTGCATGTGAAAGTAATGGAATATTATTGTTTTATAAGAAACGATGAACAAGGTGATTTCAGAAAAGCCTGGAAAGACCTACACGAACTAATGCTGACTGAAGTGAGCAGAACCAGGACAACATTGTACATAGCATCAGCAAGATTATGTGATGATCAGGTCTGATGGACTTGATTCTTCTCAACAATGTAGTTGTCCAAGGCAATTCCAATAAACTTGGGATGGAAAATACCAGAAAACTATGGAGAATCAAAACATAGTATTTTTCACTTTTTTGTTTGTTTGTTTTTCCTCATTTTTCTTTTGTCTTTTGGTCTGATTTTTCTTGCACATGACAAATATGGAAATATGCTTAAAAGGATTGCACATTTTTAACCTGTACCAGATTGTTTGCTGTCTTGGGGAAGGGGAAAGGAAGGGAGGGAAGGAGAAAAATTTGGAATACAAAATTTTATAAAAATGAATATTGAAAACTATCTTTACACATATTTAGAAAAATAAAATGCTACTGAAGAAAAAAAAAAAACCCTTTACAACCTGACTAATTTATAATCTAGTTTTATTTTCCATTTTTCCTAATTATACATGCTACAGTCAAACCAAACTGACTTTGTTGCAGTTCCTTACAACCTCATCTCCTATTTCCCTGCCTTTACCCTGTCCATATCCATGACTGGAATACACTCCTTCCTAAGCTCTTCCTCAAAGTATCCCTAGCTTCTTTAAAAATTCAGCTCAAACACTACATTCCACACAAAGCCTTCCATCATCTCCCAGAATGTTCTGGTTCTTCCTTCCCAAACCACCCTGATATTTGTTTTATATTTATTCTGTGTATACCTATATATGTACATGTTATCTCCCCCATAGAATATGAGTCCCCTAAGGACAGAGACTACTTCATTTTTTCCTTTGTATTTCTAGGGCCTGGCACATAGTAAATGTTTAATTATTACTTCATGATTAATTGCTTGCTTGCTTCCAGTAAAACCACTGTGAGTCAAAAAGAAGATATTTCTTCCTAATACTTGAATACTTATATCTATCTTATACCCTCTAAGTCTTCTTTTCTCCAGGCTAAAGTGGAAAGAAACTCCATTTCATTCTACCAGTCCTCCAATGGTATGATTCTGTGCAAATCACTTAATTCTCTTTCTGCCTCAGTTCCCCCATCTGTAAAATAATAATAGCACCTACCTTCCAGGATTATGATATTTGCAAAACACTGCAAATCTTAAAGTGCTATATAAATACAAACTATTATTATTTATTGAGATGATGAATATAAAGTTATCTGATTTTTTTTTTCAAACACAGGAGCTCATAAAGAACATTATTAAAGCAAAGAGAAGTTATAATCTGTATCAATGGAGAATGTGTCCATATAAGGAAAACACAGCTCCTTGAAATATCAAGGTAAGTATACATTTACACAAAAGGCAGTATGATAGAGTGGAAAGAGCAAATTCTCTGGAGGCATATTAGTACTGGGTTCAAATCTCACCCTTGATACTTACTATCTGTGTGAATTTGGCCAATCACTTCACCTCAATAGGCTTCAGTACATCCAATTATAAAAATAATCAAATTAAACTAGATCTTTCAACTCCAGGTCTGTGATCTCTGCCTACTTAGGATGGCTAAGAGTTTTAGAGCTCTTTGTATTGTTGAAGTTAGGAAGGGGACCCCAAAAGCCCCAGACCAGTGTCATAAGGTCTCAAAAGAATTTGCAGGCTTGATCCCATCTCCTAGTCAAGGGGCAAAATTTTATTGAAAGTAATGTGATGTCATTACTAAGCAGACTGAATTCTAAGAAAATCCAGTAAAGGAACAGAACCCAGGAGAGTCATTTTATCCAGCTTCTACCATAGATAAGCTAATTCTACAGTTCTAGGGTAGGGAAAGGTCCAGATGAATTGAGGGTAGTCTCCAAAATTTGATTATCACTGACCAGATTACCAGTTAGCAATGAATTGAGGAGTGGTCTCATTCACTAATTGTCTCAGGAGGTTGATCTGTGGGAGTTTCCTGAGGCCAGAAGCTATCGCCTAAGGAGTTGTCAGAATCAGACAGATTGGGAGTTTCCTGAGGCAGACTCTAAAACCAAAAGTTTTAGGGTTTCATATTACATCATTTTCCCATTCCCCACTCCCACCTCAATCTCACCTCTGGCTCTTACCAGGCATAGCAGGTAGAACTCTGAACCTGCTATCTGCTATTCTGCAGTTCACATCCTTCCTCAAATAATTGCTGTATGACCTGGGGAAAGTTACATAATCCCCCAAACCCCAGTTTTTCCATCAGTAAAATGGGTGTAATAATATCTGACTTCATGGTGTTGTGGCGAGGATCACGTGGGACAACAGAAGTGACCCTCTGTGCCCTTTGTAAATGGCAAAGGATGTGCAGACATAAAAGATATTACTATTAGCATCAGCATCAGCGCTAAATCTGTGACCCAAGATAAATCTGAAGTGTGGATTTAATTATTGCATCTACATCAAGCCACCAAGAAAGAATTATTTTATTTTATTTTGAGGGGGGAAACAGTCCATGATGTAGTTTCAGTGTTGGAAACAAGGTGATCAGTCAGTGCCCATACCTATGTAGGTGTGGTGGGATCAGATAAGATCAGATCAAACCAAAACAGACTATTCTAAGGAAAATAAAAATAAATTCTGAGTCATTATACCAAAATTTACAAAGAGGACTCTGCTTTATTCTCTCTACAGACCCCAGGGTCTTGTGTTTCCCCAACCCATCAGGATATTATCCTAGAGGATGGCTTGAATGATAGGAATACTTCTCATCCAGTTCATTCCAATTTGCTTAACTGGCCCGGGAGTAAATTTTGTCAGAAACCAAGTCCCAGAGGACTTAAATACTTTCAAACCTGAACTACTGCCTTCGGCTCCCATAGTACTGCTACATTCCCCCTAATCAATCTCCTCTGGTATCTTCTCCCCAGTCTGCACTCCACCCTTCTAGTTCTTGAACCACAATCAAATCAGCTTGGTCATAGCTCCCGGGGAAAGAATGCCTCACCTATTTCCATTAGGCTTTATCTCTACCTTTATCACATGACTTTCCATAGGAATGTAACCCTTTCAGACAACCATTCTCCTTAAGTGCCGTCTCCTCCAATTAGAATGTAAGAGAATGTAAGGGGGGGAAAAAATCAAGCAGCCAAAAAGAAAGAATTCAAGTCCTGAGGATCCATAGTCAGGATCAGGTACAATTTAACAGCTATCTCTAGGAAAAAGTGGAGAACTTGGAATATGATAGTCTGGAAGACAAACTATGTTGACTTACAATTAAGAAAAACTTATCCAGCAAAACCAAATATGATCCTGTGGGGGGAAATGAATCTTTCAGGAAAAATAGAGAATTCCAAATATTCCCAATGAAAAGACCAAAGCTATAGAGGAACTTTAAAGCATAAATATATCAAGAGAAACATAAAAAGATAAACATAACAATCATAAGAAACCAAAAAAAGGATAAGCTAGAGGGCACAGTGGATAAAATGTTGGGACTAGTCAGGAAGATATATCTTCCTGAGTTGAAATCTGACTCTGTGTGACCCTGGACAAATCACTTAACTCAGTTTGCCAATTCTTCATCTATAAAATGAGCCAGAGAAGGAAATGGTAAATTCCTCGGGTATCTTTGCCAAAAAAAAAAAAATAAAAAAAAAAAGAGAGAGAGAGAAGAAAAGAAAAGAAAAAAATTTTAAAAAGGAAACGATTATAAAAAGTCAGATATGACTGAAAAATGACTCAATAACAAGGATAAACTGTTTACAGCTAATGTGGAGAAATAATACAAGTACTCAATTGCTGAACACCATCAAGCATCATGGAGAGAATCTAATTAGACAGAGGATCTAGGAGTAGTTATGTTAATGTCTTGATGATCTTAAAAGAAGAATGGAAAGGAAAAGAAAGAATAATATACAAGGATATACAAACAAAGAGGAAAGGGTGGTGGGTGTCTGAACAGGTCAAAAGAAGGACGGATACACACAGAATTGAATACAAAAATATATTTCACTCAAAAAAGAAATAGAAGGAAAGGGGAATAGGAAGAAGGATAAATTAAAGGAAAAATTAGTCTTATGCAAAATACTCTAAACAAGAATGAACAAAAATATTTATAGCAGATCATTTATGAAGGCAAAGAATTGGAAAATGAGAGGATGCCTGTCAACTGGAGATCAAATTATGGTACCTAAATGTGAGAGAATGCTATTGTGCTATAAGAAATAATGAAGGGGAAGGTTTCAGAGAAACCTGGGAAGACATATGAAAAGATATAGAGTGAACGGAATCAGGAGAACAATTTGTACAGAAATATTGCAAAAACTTAGACTGAAAGAAATTCTGATCTATACAATGACGGATTGTAATTCCAGAGGATTCATGAAGAAAAGTGCTATTTATCCTCTGATAGGGAGGTACACACAGAACTCAGATTAGACTTTTTTGTTTGTTTTAGATATGATCATTGAGGAAATTTAGTGTGTGTATGTGTAAAAAGAAAAAAGAAAGCTGCCAAATATGAGTTGTTTAAAAAAAAAAAAAAAAAGTAAGAAACAAGAGGTAAAAAAGTTTTAGACTATATAGAAGTCTTGAACCTGGATATCATAAATACAGTTTTTGAGAAGAACCTCAGAAAGCAATGGATATGGCAGACACCAAATAATATCACTAAAATATTAAATCTGCCATATTCTACTCTTAATTAAAATAGAAGTCATTTTCAAATCAACTATCTCTATATATTCTGACCACAATCTTTTTAGAAAGAAGATCAAAATCAATGCCCATTTGGAAGAAAATTTTAAAATGAAAAGATATGGCATAGATTTGAGGCAACTATCTTATTTAACCAAGCTAACAAATAGGAAATGAATTTAAAACAAAACAAACAAAAAAAAAAAAAAAAAAAACCCAGACACTGACAGAGTGTCATCATTTCCTAATGTAGTTTTGCTAAAGTAAATCAGTTGCCAAAATGAGAGTAAAAGGGCATAGAAATCAATTCAGTCAGGAAAATTCAGTCATCAGTTTAGGATGAATGTAATATTACTGCCCTGTAAGAAATAAGTAATATGATTCACCCAAAGAAGCAGGGAAAGATTTATTTATATGAACTCAGGCAAGATTAAAGTAAGCAAGAAGCAATAAAACAAATATACACAACTATATCAATGTAAATGTAAAGAACAACCACCAATCAAAACCGAATTCTGCACTTGACCTCATATGTATAATTAAGATATTACTTGCCTTCTCAACTAGTGGAAGTGTAGGCAGAATGTAAAGGGAGAACTTGGAATTCAAAATTAAAAAATAAAAAAAGAATGTCAAAAATAAATAATTTGGAAAACTGAATGCTCTGAAATCATAATGACCAAGCTTGGTGCCCCAAAAAGATTTCTCTCCCCCTTTTTGTAGCAATGGGAGACTCTAAGAATGGAACACTGTGTATGTGTATGTATGTACATATATACATTCAGACTTTTTGATGTGTTGGTTAATTTTGCTGAACTTTTCCCCCCATTTTTTCAAGTCTTTAAGAATGTCTCTTTGACACTAGAAATGGGAAGGTTACATTAAGAAATATAAATGGAAAAAAAAAAAAAAGAAATATAAATGATATAAAACTAAGATATCAATAAAAATTTATTTTAAAAAAAATCTCATAGATGAGGAAAAGTTAGGATCCGTTTCATAAAATGAGAAGCAGCAAAAAGAAAAGTTGACAAAATGATTGGTGAGAGATCTAACTAAGCCGGGTTACCTTGGGAGAAGATAAGAATGACATGGGGGAAGAAAACAAACAGATGAAAAATAGAAAATATCTGTCAAGATTTATATAACAAACCGTTTTCTCCCTCAAGGATGGCAGAGCTACCACATGTGTCCTCTCTGACATCCTAATTCCTAATGTACTACATAAGAAAATGTCATGGAATCTCTTGTGGACCAAGCACCCTCTACAACTTACCCAAAGTAGTCACCAAGCCTTTGTTTGAACACTTCATTGAAGGGCAAGTCCCCCTACATCCCAGAAAAGCCCATTCCATTTTGGCAAGAGGCCTGACACTAAACTTAGATCATTTGGCAATGTCCACCTGAAGTTCCTGGTTTATGCCCTCTAAGGTCAGAAGAACAAATCTACTTCCTCCACATGACTTGCCTATCAAAATACACAACTATCATGTCTACCCTGCATTTTCTCTTCCTTCAACTGATCATCATAGGACATGAACTTTAAAGGCCTTTCACCATGCTGGTTACCTTTTCTCAATACTCTCCAGATTTATCAGTATCCTTTCTAAAATATAGTATCCAGAACTCAACATAATGTTCCATGTAATCTGACCAGGTCGCACGATACATTGGGACTCTCACCTCCTAATTCCTAAAATCTATACATATCTCAATTCAGCCGGAGAGTGTATAATTTTAGGTTCCCAACCTGCTGATGTCTCCCATTAAGCTTATTATTATTATTAAAATTCCCAGATCTTTTTTTAGACAAACCACTAATTAACCATGATTCCCCATCTTATCTTTGTGAAGCTAATATTTTGAATCCAAGTACAAGACTTTATTTATATTTATCTCTTTCAAATTTCACCCCACAAGAGTCAATCATGATCTAACCTGTCTAGATCTTTCTGGATCCCCACTTTGTGATTAGCTGAATCAAAAACAAGTTTGATAAAGATGCCAATTTTACTTTTATCCATGTTGGACTGCAAAATACTAAACAGCACAGGTTCAAAGGCAGATTCTCTGGGACACTCTACAAGTGACCTTCTCCTAAGATGTTCTTCAACCATGAGACTAGTTCAAAATCCATGTAACTGTACTGTTTCTAATACAGCTCTCCCCATGAGAATAATAAGGGAGACTTTAATCAAATGATTTGCTTTAAAAATAAAAATAAAAAAATGCATAGCCCTTCATCTGACCACACTGGTAGTCATAAAAAAGAAATAAATGAATGAATAAAATTACCTTGACATGACCTGTTCTTGATGAAGCTCTGCTGACTTTCTGTGATCTTTGCTTCAGATAGTCCTTAACCATTTCTTTAATCACAGGTCCTAAAATTTTGCCATGTTTTAAAAGCTTATAGATTGCAGATTCCAATCTCTTCCCTTTTTTTGAAGTCTGGGACAACATCAACCCTTCTCTCATCCTGCTGGGCAGCTCCAATTCTTTGTCATTTTTCAAATATCATCCAAAGTCCCCCAGCTGCTAGAAAAGGCACCAAAGAAAATCTAGTAAGCCAGGGTCTTCTTCTCTTTTAGATCTGCTAGGTGATGCAGAGGAGGAAAATCTACTTCAAATCAGGCTTCAGACATTTGGTAGTATCTGATCAAGTCATTTAACCTCTATCTGCCTCAGTTTCCTCAACTACAGAACGGGGATGATGATAATAATAGCACCGATTTCATATTGTTATGAATATCAAAAGAGATAATATTTATAAAGTGCTTAAGACAGTGCCTGGTCCATGATAGGTGCTAAATAAATGCTTGTTTCCTTCCTAATCAATTCCTCAATGTGAAGAGGGAACCCCCAAACTGAAAATCCTTAAAGGATTTAAAAAGGATTTTAAACCCATTGGGTTTCAGGACTGAGCCGGCCCCACCCAGATAACAAAGATGAAGCTGTGGGTGCTTGGGATGCAGTCCCTTCACTGAGGCAAAGTGGAAGGAGGTTTTCTCCTTTAAGGATTTTCAGTTTGGGGTTCCCTCTTCAAATGCACTCAAAATTGTGTTGCCTCCAGCACTGTTCTCCTTAATTTATGTTAAAAAGCATTTTTTAATCACAATTTTATGCAAGGCACTATGCTAGGGATACAAATAAAAATAACTTTTCAAAGAGTTTATACTCCTCAATTTTTTTTAAGTAGAGGTTTTTCATGCTGGAGGTTACATAACATTATGAGAAACATTCTCAAGAGATATTGAAGGAGGAAAAGAAATTGAATGATTGGGGGAAAATTATAGATATTATTACTTCTAAAAAAAAAAAAGTAATTCAGAAGATAGAATAACTATCAGCCCATATGGCAACTTCCCTATCTCTACAAAATCTTTATGAGAATAATCGACACACATATCAAGAACATCTTGATGAAGGAATGAGCAAGGAAAAGGAAGACTCTCATGAACAACATTTTGCAGTTACATAAGTGAGGGAGAACCCAAACAGTAAGCACACTGCTTGTTGACTATAGAGAGAAGGAAGCTACTTCACTACAAGCAGAAAAGGGCAATCAATAAACCACCAAGTCTTTAAGTTCTTATCACAAGTCAAGCTCAATGCACAGTTAAGAGAGGCAAAAATAATCCTCACCTTCAAAGAGTTTACTTTTTCTTTGGAGAAGACAAGAAGAAAGGAGAGGAAAAATAATAATTATATATATATATATATATATCTCCACATCCACCCATATACATATGCATATAAATATATTTTTATATTGTATATATATATATATACACACACACACATACATACATATACAGAGACAAACAGAAAAAGAGGGAGAGAGAGGAGAGAGGGAGGGAGGGAAAGGGGAGAGAGGGAGAGAAAGAAGAGAGAAGGAGGGAGGGAAAGGGAGAGGGAGAGAGGGGAGAGAAGAGAGGGAAGAAAGGGAGGGAGAAAGGAAGGAGGGACAGAAACAGAGACAAAGAAACACAGAAAGAAGCAAGACTTCTTCCTGAGGTCAAATATGACCTCAAACACTTACTAAGCTATGAAGTCACAGTTTTCTCATCTGTAAAATGAGCTGGAGAAAGATGGTAAACCACTCCAGTATTTTTGTCAAGGAAATCTTAAATGGGGTCACCAAGAGGAGGAAATGACTGAAATGACTTAATAACAAGAAAAATACCTATAGCAGATCAGGTTTGTGAGTTTGTTGGTAGTTTTAGATAATGTCAGGACTATACTCAGAGAAACTTTAAACAACAAAAATAATCATTTTCAAGCATATGGGTTGTTTTAGAGGTTTTTTTATTGTTATTCTTTTAGTATTTTTAAATCTATTTCATACAAATCCTAACCTAATTTAAGAAATCTATATTTTTTATCTATGCCTTTAGCAATATCACTTATTCAAGATACTGACCTTGTAAGAAAGAAGCCTTTTCCATGCACCTCAACATTGATCTATATGAAGGAATTGTTTTTCAAAGAACATGTAATAAAGAAACCAACTGAATTAAAACATCAAAATCCCTGTCCTCTAGAGACAAAGAGATGGAAAATTGATCTGAGGACAGCCTAGTTGAGCTAAACAGGGCCCTGTGATTCTATAAAGCCAAAATACAACAATTTTGTCCAAATAACTGTAATTCCCATTCCTCTAGCACCTTCCAATTTAGAAAAGACTTTACTTAAAGCTCGAGAGGTAGGAAGACTATTATTATCCCCATTTTAAAGAAGGGAAAACTGAGACAGGAAAAGTGATTTGCCTGAGGCCATAGAAACGTCTTAAGGAGCTAACTCCAGTCTTTTGGCCCAAATTCGGTGTTCCTTCCTTCATATAATGCTGCATTTGCAAAGTGTACATTAGGCATGTATTAGAAGGCCGCAGATTTCGACAACATGGTGAGAAGTTCAAGTTAAAATATATCCTTTGCAGTATTTCATTATTTTCAACTCAAACTAGGCTTAGAAAGTTCATTCATTCAAACTCTTGTCTCTCAGAAGTCTCCAGGGGACTTGTCTTAACAAGTAGATAAGGATGATGGTAATTAGCATATCAATTGTATGTAAATGGTGCTTCTAAAGCCCTTGAAGGTGCTAGAAAAGTTTCATAGAATTTTGAGCTGGAAGGGACCTCAGAGACTTCTCCTCTTTTTACTCTCAAGTATTTCAAACATCTCCCCTGTGGTCTTGTCCACATTATTGATTTGTCTAGTCTGTAAAGAAAAGAGTCTGTTTTAAAATGTAAACTTCAGTTGAGCCTAGTTGGCTGATTCTAAGTCAGGGGAGTTTTCTACTTGTATTGCATGTATGAATATGATGAATAAATTCAAGTTCACTATCTCCATCCCCTCAAAGATTCCCTTTCAGTCTACATTTTTAAAGCCTGAAAAGGTCTCACAGGCTCATAGATCTATAGCAAAAGAGATCTTCATGGTTCAATCCACTCAATGGACAAATTAGGAAACGGAGGGAGTTGGAGCCTGCAGGATTTAAAGCCAGCTTCGGGGTGGGTGCTCTGCCCACTTATCTGATGAGGTCAGCAGCCAACTGGTGGAGTTCAGTAGCAATGGTTTTCTCCTGACCAGAAGGCACCTTTATATATGAGAAGTTACAGACAAAATGAAGAGATAAAGTAGAGAACAGGAGTGGTAAATATGAAATAGTATCAAGAGAGAATATAGTTATCTATTAACAATGGAAAAGAGAAGCTCCATGGCAGAAATTAGATATGGACCCACACTTAACACCATATACCAAGATAAGATCAAAATGGGTCCCTGATTTAGGCATAAAGAGGGAGATAATAAATAGATTAGAGGAACAGAGAATAGTCTACCTCTCAGACCTGTGGAGGAGGAAGGAATTTATGACCAGAGGAGAACTAGAGATCATTATTGATCACAAAATAGAAGATTTTGATTACATCAAACTAAAAAGTTTCTGTACAAACAATACTAATGCAAACAAGATTAGAAGGGAAGTAACAAATTGGGAAAATATTTTTACAGTTAAAGTTCTGATAAAGGCCTCATCTCCAAAATATATAGAGAAGTGACTCTAATTTATAAGAAATCAAACCATTCTCCAATTGATAAATGGTCAAAGGATATGAACAGACAATTCTCAGATGATGAAATTAAAACTATTTCCACTCATATGAAAGAGTGTTCCAAATCACTATTGATCAGAGAAATGCAAATTAAGACAACTCTGAGATACCACTACACACCTGTCAGATTGGCTAAGATGACAGGAACAAATAACGATGAATGTTGGAGGGGCTGTGGGAAAACTGGGACACTGATACATTGCTGGTGGAGTTGTGAAAGAATCCAACCATTCTGGAGAGCAATCTGGAACTATGCCCAAAAAGTTATCAAACTGTGCATACCCTTTGATCCAGCAGTGCTACTACTGGGCTTATATCCCAA
The DNA here is from genome assembly GCF_048593235.1 of Sminthopsis crassicaudata. Classification (NCBI taxonomy): domain Eukaryota; kingdom Metazoa; phylum Chordata; class Mammalia; order Dasyuromorphia; family Dasyuridae; genus Sminthopsis; species Sminthopsis crassicaudata. The sequence continues at coordinate 441,739,606 of NC_133618.1, read as the reverse complement.
AGAAATATTAAAGAGGGGAAAGGGACCTGTGTGTGCCAAAATGTTTGTGGCAGCCCTTTTCGTAGTGGCTAGAAACTGGAAGATGAATGGATGTCCATCAATTGGAGAATGGTTGGGTAAATTATGGTATATGAATGTTATGGAATATTATTGCTCTGTAAGAAATGACCAGCAGGAGGAATACAGAGAGGCTTGGAGAAACTTACATGAACTGATGCTGAGTGAAATGAACAGAACCAGAAGATCTCTGTACACTTCAATGTTGTATGAGGATGTATTCTGATGGAAGTGGAAATCTTCAACATAAAGAAGATCCAACTCACTTCCAACTGATCAATGATGGACAGAAACAACTACACCCAGAGAAGGAACACTGGGAATTGAATGTAAACTGGTAGCACTACTGTCTATCTACCCAGGTTACTTATACCTTCGGAATCCAATACTTAACGTGCAACAAGAAAATTGGATTTACACACATATATTCTATCTATGTTAATACTGTAACACATGTAAAATGTATGGGATTGCCTGTCATCTAAGGGAGGGAGTAGAGGGAGGGGAAAATTTGGAAAAATGAATACAAGGGATAATGTTATAAAAAAATTACTCATGCATATATACTATCAAAAAATTTATAATTATAAAATTAATTTTTAAAAAATGACCAAGGTCAAAAAAAAAAAAAAAAAAGAAAAAAAAAAGAAAAGAGAAGCTCCCCAGTGGAACTCACACTTATGGAGGAGAAAGGGAATACACCATGAGAATGCCTTTAGCTGGCAGGCTAAATCCCCAGAGGAGTTTAGCACCCTAAAAGAGTTAGCAATAACAAAAGCACGGAGGAAGGGGTGAGAGGAAAGACATCATGAGACAGGGAGGAGGAGAAGGGGAGTGAAAGGAAAAACATCATTAGGCAGAATGTCATCTTGGGCTAACCCCATAGAGATTCAGCAGATGGCAGAGGTCACCCTGTAGCGAGCTGTCGTCTCTAGAAGCTGCCGGATCACTCTCTGGGAAGAAATCTGCTGTGTCTTCTACTCAAATCTCTCCGACAGATTCTTCTTCCTGTAACGAACCGTTGTCTCCAGGCAGTTGCTGTTAACTCTTGTCCAGAGAAGTGACTTCCCTTCCTGCAGAGAGCCCCGTCAAGCCTGATGCAATTCAGAGTCTTCTTCTCTTCCTGGAGTGCTGTCCTCTTTATCCTCCCAGAGAATGGGCGTGGGATAATGCAAGGGCTTCTGGGAAGAACCACCCCAGCCAATGAGCTTGCCCCCTCTATCAAGTCAACCTGAGTTCTCACCTTGTAATTGTCCAGAAAACCTGAATTCTCACCTTGTCACTATCCAGACAACCTCAGTTCTCACTTAGTAATCCTAACATCACCCCATAGAGATTCATCAGAGGTAGATTTATAGGGCAAATTCCACAGCATAACTTGGCCTTCTGAATGAAAAAGGTGGAGTTACCTAAGACTTCCAGAGGGGATGGGACTGTAATGCTAACCTGATCCCCATCAGTGACCATCCCTGCTTGCTTCAGGGAGTATTATAATCTTATCAGCTCCTCGAGCTTTCTCTGATAACCCCAGACAGTTATTAGAACTCATCAGAACCATATTGCAAACATCTTTTCAGCCTATCTTCTTCTGCCTATGATCAATCTATATTTAATTTAATAAACACTTATTAAGCACTTACTATATGCCAGAAACTGCTAAGCTCTAGGAAGCAAAAAATCCCCATCCTCAAAGAGTTTACAATGTAATGTGGAAAACAACATGTAAACAAATAAATACAAAGCTGGATATATATAGGATAAATAAAAAGTAATTAAAAGAGAAGGCACTAGAATTAAGGGATTAGGAAAGGCTTGCAGTAGGAGGTAGGATTTTAATTGGGACTTTAAAAAAGCTAGTGTTGAGTCACAATGAAGGAGAAAAAAACTTTCCCGGCTTCAAGGACAGCCAGAGAGAATGGCTAGAGTCCAATGATGGAATGTGCTATTGGAGGAACAATCAGGAGACCAGAATTTCTGGATTTAAAAGCCCCTGTTAAGGAACAGTCAGGTATAAATAGATTGGGAAGGTAGGAAGGGATTAGGTTATGAAAGGCTTTGAGTACCAAACAGAGCACTTTGCTCCTAGAGGTGATAGAAAGCCACGGGAATTTTTAAGTAGGGGGAGATTGGTAGGTAACATGATCACATTTGTATTTTTAAAAAAGTTCTTCAGCTCCTAGGTTAAGGAGAAAATATTGGAAAGCAACAAGAAAAAAACAATTTAAAAATCATGGAACCACAATGTTGAGATTGAGAAGGTGATCCCATAAGTCCCATATCAGTGTCACAAGATGTCTCAAGAGAATTTGCAGGCTTGAACCCATCTTCTAGTTAAGGGACAAAGTTCTGTTGAAAGTAATGGTATGCAACAGGATGAATACAGAGAGGCTTGGAGAGACATCAACTGATGCTGAGTGAAACAAGCAGAACCAGAAGATCATTATACACTTCAACAATGATACTGTATGAGGATGTATTCTGATGAAAGTGGATATCTTCAACATAGAGAAAAGCTAATCTAATTCCAATTGATGGACAGAATCAGCTACACCCAGAAAAGGAACACTGGGAAACAAGTGTAAACTGTGAGCATTTTTTTTTTCTTCCCAGGTTATTTTTACCTTCCAAATACAATTTTTCCTTTGCAACAACAACAATAAAATTCAGTTCTGCACATATATATTGTACCTAGGATATACTATAAGATATTTAATATGTATGGGAATGCCTGCCATCTAGGGGAGGGAGTGGAGGGAAGGAGGGGAAAAATTCGGAACAGAAGGGAGTACAAGGGATAATGTTGTAAAAAAAAAAAAATTACCTATGCATATGTACTGTCAAAAAAAAGTTATAATTATAAAATTAATTTTTTTAAAAAAGATAAAAATAAAATAAAATAAAAATTCAAAAACACTTCAACAATACTGTATGAGGACATATTCTGATGGAAGTGGATATCTTCAACATAAAGAAGATCCAACTCACTTCCAGTTGATCAATGATAGACAGAAACAACTACACCCAGAGAAGGAACACTGGGAAGTGAATGTAAATTGTTAGCACTACTGTCTATCTACCCAGGTTACTTATACCTTCGGAAGCTAATAATTAATGTGCAACAAGAAAATGGGATTTACACACATATATTGTATCTAGGTTATACTGTAACACATGTAAAATGTATGGGATTGCCTGTCATCTCGGGGAGGGAGTAGAGGGAGGGAGGGGAAATTTTGGAAAAATGAATACAAGGGATAATGTTATAAAAAAATTACTCATGAATATATACTGTCAAAAAAATTTATAAAAAAAATAAAGTACTCAGTTAAAGCAAAAAAATATATATATATATTCAATGAACTGAAAAACTTTCAGGCATTTGTGACAAGAACAGCAGAACTTAAGGGAAAAAAATGATACAGAAGAAATTAGTAGGGGTAGTGATAGAACAGGTTAAAGAGGGAATAAATATACATTATATGTCTTTAAAAATATACAAGTTTTCAAACACAGAAAGAAATAAGAGGGAAAGGGGAAGGAAGGGCATAAGGGAGATTCTTGGAGTGGTCAAGTTAAGGAATAGGAGGGCTAGGTAGCTAGTAAAAGTAATTCAGAGGAGTATAGAGGAATGGAAATAGGGTGAGAAGGAAAGGAAAAATAGGGGAAAAAATTCACAAGTAATAATAGTTTAGAATGTGAATGGGATGAATTTACTCATAAAATGGAAATTATAGAAGACTAAAAAACTTAAATTCAACAGTACATTGCTTTCAGGAAATGTAATAAAAATGAGAGATACACACAAAGATAAAAAAAGGAAAGTAGTAGATTTATTATGTAAAAAAGCAGGAAAAGTAATAATGATCTCAGACAAAGTTAAAACTAAAATAGATTTAGTGAATAGAGAAAAAATAGGGAAACTATATTGTGTCAGCTATATTGTTTAATTTTATTTTAGACTATTTAAAATAACAATTTAAAATTAATTTATTTTAAACCAATTTAAAATAGACCATTTAAAAACTGAATCTATTTATTCAATGCCATCCCAATTAAATTACTTTAAAATTATCTTACCAATTTAGTAAAAAATAATAACAATGTTTATATGGAACAGGTACTTCAAAGAAACCAAATAAAATGTAAAAAAAAAGCAGATTTAGCAGCATTAGACTTTAACTATATTATAAAGCAAGAGCATTCTTGAAGTATAAAATGGATAATTTTGTCTTTTACATTAAAATTTTCTTATATAAATAAAACCTAGCAGCCAAGAATAGAAAGAATGTAGGATATTGGGGGAATCTTTTGTTAACAATCTCAGAATGTAATTGGGTTGGAATATTGCTGTGACATAAAAAATGATGAGCTGGTTGATTAAGAAAAACATGAGAAAACTTGGACTTTTGAAGGAAGATACTATTTACCTTCAGAGAAAGAGGACATAGTATGGGTTTACATATATGCATATATTTATAGATTTCTTTGTGTGTGAATTCATGCTTAATTGTAACCTACTTGTGGGGGAGGAGGGAAAAGTGAGAGGGGTGAAAGGTAGGGGGAGGAAGAGGAAAAAATTAAGTTAAAAGGGCACAGCACAAAACAAAACAAAACAAAAAAAAAACCTACAAGGACACCAAAAAAAAAAAAGCTGGATAGCTTTAAAAGCAATATGTAGTATTTATTATATGTTTTCTTGAAATGGAAATTTAGCTTTATATTGAATCCTCTCTTATGTTCTACTGTGCACTTAACAATTTTTTTTTCCTTTTCTCAATTTGCATTTTAAGTTTAAAAATAAGTATCAAAATTTATGGAGAAAAAAACCACAAAAGTTTAAAAAAGAAAAAGATGCTTACATTAGTAGCTGACTAGATGATGTAGAGAAAAACTTGAGGCAAGCTACTGAGCTGCTGTGGACCAGCACTAAAGTGTCATAGGAGAGAAGAGATCATATCAAGAGAATTTGCAAAGAGGAAATGAATAAGTCTTGGCCACAAATTGGGAAAAAAGGAGAAATAGTGAGGAATACAGAATGACTCCTAGTTTGCAAACCAGAAGGACTGGGAGGATAATATTGCCCTCTACAGCAATAGGGAAGGTAGGAAAAAGGAGCTTTAGAGAGAAATGAATTGTTTTAGACATACTGAGTGTAAGATGTCTATTGAAGATCCAATTTTAGAAGTCTGCAAGGCAGTTGAAAATGCAAGATTAGAGATTGGGAGAGAGATTGGGGTGGAAAGGTAGATTTGAGAATCATTTACTAGAAACAATAATTAAATGTATGGGAACTGATGACATCACCAAAAGGAAAAAGTATAGAGGGAGAAGTGAAGCACCTAATGTAGAAGGACACATATAGAGGATCTAGAGAATCTGTCATCAGAAGGGCTTGTTAAAGGGAGGATATAGGGGAGAATCTAGCAAAGGAGACAGAGGAGGGGTCAGAGTGGCAGGAGGAAAACCTAGAAAGGAGAGTATCAAGAAAGAGAATGCCAATGTTAAAGGCTGCAAAGGAGTCAAGGAAAATGAATTCTGAGAAAAGATCATTAGACTAGGTAACTAAGAGATCATTAGTAAATTTTTAGAGAACCATTTTGGTGGAATAAGGTCAGAAACCAAGGAGAATGAAGACTGAGAAAAGATCACTAGATTTAGCAAGTAAGAGATCACTAGTAAGTTTGTGGAGAGCTATTCTGGTGGAATAAGGTCAGAAATCAAAATGTAAGAGTTTAAGACTAGAATGAGAGAAGAGAAAGTATAGCACAGATTGTATGCAATCTTTTCAAGGAATTTAGCTACAAAGAGATCTAGGACAATAATTAGAAAGGATGAAAGAATCAAGTGAGAATTTTTTTTTTGTTTTGTTTTTTAGGATGAGGGAGACATGTAAACAGTAGGAAATGAGATAATAGTGATGGAGAGATTGATAATAAAAGGGAGTGGGGATGACAGAAGGGGCAGTATGTTGGAGGAAAAGGGATGGGATGAGATCACTTGAGTATCACTGGGAATGAAGGAAGGAATGAGATCATTTTATCATGAGAAATAAGGGTGAAGGAAGAGACAGTGGCAAAAGGTACCTGAAATGAGGAAGAAGGGAGAAGTAGCTCACAGAGAATGGCCTTAATTTTTTCGGTAACATATAAGGCAAGGTTCACAGTTGAGAGATTAGGGAAGAAGAAGCCACGGAGATATAAGAAAGGATGAAAAATTTTGGAAAAGCCACTGTGGAGAGTGGAGAGTGAGTTAATAAGGAAGGTGTGATAGGATTACTCAGAAGCAATGTCCTCATCTAGACTGTGGCTAGTAGTGACCCATAACCCTCCTATTACTCAAAGCACACTTATTCTGTGCTCTTCAAGAATGATAGTGTACAAATCCAGCACAATTTTCCCTGGAAAAGGGATCACGTTGTTTTGCCCTCCCAGGCTCATGTTTGTGCAGAAGACGAGAGAGCCTCCTTCACAGAAGCGTCTGCTTCTTACTAGTACGAAGGGGCAGGCGTGTGATAGTGGTGGCTAGTGACTCAGAGGGCACCATTTGCCTAAGGCACCAGGTGGCACTCTGAAGCTGCTTCAAATGACTTCTCTTGTGCATGTGTGAAGAGCTTCTTGCTCTCCTCAACCTAAGCAATTTAGAAACTAAAATTTGCAGCTGCAGGGCAGTGCTGGCTGGTAAGCCTTGCTGCTGGAGAAGCTCTAACTGATGGATCACAAGCCCCAGAGCTCTGAGCATCAGGGTGTAGGATGTCTATGCTAATCCAGGTACCATATCATGAGCTCACCCCCTTTAAAGGGGGGGGTAAGCTTGGGGGAGGCATGCAACCAGGATGTCTAGGAGGGAAAAACTAGCTTAAGTTGGAAAAATGAGGCAAGTTAAAGTTAAAGATCAGTTTAAGGATAAGGTCATGAATGACCATTGACCTTCCAAACTGGGGCATATGGATGAATGTAGTCTCAGAAACAAGAAAAAACAAAATGTGCTTGGATCACAGCTTCCCCTGGTTAACTCATCCAGGTTTTTTCTAACCTAAAGGTATTATTTAATCCCACCAACATTTATTCATTTTGATCTCTTATTAATCGCTTTTCCAATTTTGCTTGACCAGAAATGATTACTCATTCAATAAAGATTCACATATATTTACATTTATCTAAATGATAAGTGCAGCATTAAAATCTCTGGCTTCAGCCATTTGTGAGAGCCTAAATTTTCTAACTTTCATCCTTCTCTTCTTGTGCTCTGTTCCCCATCACTGTCATCAAGACAAGAAAATTCCCAGTATCCTTTGTCCTAAGTGGCTCATGGTCCATTAGGACAACCTAAGGTGCTCCACTTAAAGTATACATATGGCATATACTATAAGCTCCTGAATCTTCCCTCAATCTACTCAGTTCTAGTAGCCCATCTCTAGTGCCTTGAGATGTGAACAATCTAAGGGAAACACTGACCACCTGCACATGAGGAAACTGTCACAGGAAGTATGACATTTGCTTAAGATCAGTGTTCAGTGATCTGTTGCTCAAGGATCATTAGACTATGAATTCTGTGAGGGGAACTAACACTCAACACAATACTTGGGCACATGGTGAGCACTTAAATGTCTATTGACTAAATATGCTTTACTTAAGATTCCACCAACTTATCTATGTGGAGAAAGATGGCCTTCCCCATTCCTTGTTAAAATTTATTTGTATTTCAATTTCAATTCCCATTTAAAGAATTTCAGTATATGATATGAACACAATAACAATAATCAGAAATATAATTTATTAAGGAAAAAAGTAGGGTTAGTAATCACTGATCTTAGACAAAATCAAACTTTAAAAAGATTGAGCCAAGAGAGAAACCTACATTATATGTCAGCTGTAATAATATTGTTTTAGATGTATGTGTATTTGGATGTGTGTATATATAAGTATACATAAATATACTCATGCTTAATTGTAGACTATTTAGAGGAGCTGGGGGGGATGAAAGGAGGGAAAATAGAATAAAGTAAAAATGCATAGCAGATTACAAAAGAAAACCTACAAAGAGGGAGGAAAAGATGGATAGTCATAAATATGATGTCTTCTATTATGTATGCTTTCTTGAAATGGAAATTTGTTGTTATGTATTTTGAATCCTCACTGATGAACTCTGCTAGGCACATGAATATTTTTTTTCTTTTTCTATATTTTTTTAATTTTGCATTTGTTTTAAATAAATACACTTTTAAAAATAAATAGAGAAAACTGTTGGCAATAGTAGTTACTTTTAACAATCAATTTATAAATAAAATCAAAACAAAGCAAAAAAAATTATTAAAAAATGCAACATGATGACAACATTTAGTAGTAAGAATGCCAGATTTGGAGTCCAATGGCCTGGGTCCAGTTGGATTTAATAAACCTGTTAAGCACCTATTGCAAGGTATTCTGCTAAGTGCTAAGAATAGGAAAGCAAAGAATGAGTCCCTACTGCCAAGAAGCTTGGACTCTTGGGGGGAAAGGATAACACAGCATACACATAAGTATAAATAAAAAATAACGTATAACAATTTCAAGAGGGAGATAGAACTTATAGCTGGATTGAGAAATCAGGGGGGAAAACCATATGTAAGATAAGAGGTAGTGCTTCAGCTGAGGTTCAAAGAAATTTGGAAGATAAAAGAAAGTTAGAATCTAGAGGTGATGTGAGAATGGCAAGAATTCCAAACACAGGGACTCAAAGGGGAAAAGGCATGGGAGGCAGGAGATAAAACTATCATATATTTTTGGTCGCTCAGTCATTTCAGTCATGTCCTATTCTTTGTGACCCCATTTGGGGTTTTCATGAAAAGATCCTGGAGTGGTCTGCCATTTCCTTCTCCAGCTCATTTTACAGATGAGGAAACTGAGGCAGATAGAGTAAAGTGACTTGCGCAGGGCAACATAGCTAGTGAATGTCTGAGGCCAGATTTGAACTTGGGAAAATGAGCCTTCCTGACTCCAGACAGACCCAGCACTGTGCATTATGGTACCACATGGCTGCTCACATCATGTACAGGGTTCAGCTAAAAATAGTTACGGGGAATATATATGAAGAATTATATAGAAAAAGACTGGAACACAAACCAAAGTGAGATTGTGGAGGGCTTTAAAAACCAGGCCAAGAATTTTGTATTTTATTCTAGAGGTTATTAAAAGCCATTGAAAATTTTTGTAAAAAGGTGAGCTGGGATAGACATAATCAAGTTTGGTTTTTTAAAAGTATAATAAAATCTGTTTTTTTAGAGGTAACAATTTTTCATCTTTATGGAGAATAAATTGAAAACAAAGATACTGGCAGGACAAAGGGAGAAAAAAGTCTAGATAAACAGGTAATAAGGACTTGAGGGGCTTATTTGAATAAAAAAAGGAACAAAACCGAGAAAGGCTATGTCAATCAATAAACATTAAGTGCCTACTATGTGTCAGATACCATGCTAAGTGTAGAGTAGAATCAACATTCTTCCAGCAATGATTCTGCTGTTGGCAGCTGAGTAAACCTGGGCACTTCCTCTCTCAGGGTCTTAGTTTTCTCACCTGTGAATGGGGGTATCTATGATTTCCATTCTGAATACTTAAAATGCTCAGGACCCTTATCTTAATAAATCTTAAACCAAAGGCATCCCATCCTATAGAGTTCAAAGCTTCTTAATCTGTGGTTCCCAATCTCATATGGAGTCATATAACTAAATGTGGGGTCGTAAAATTATGATTTATCAGTAAATGATTGGTATGGCTATTTTATACAGCCATATTACCAGGGTCACAAAATTTTCTCATGCAGCATGCAAAAAGAGGTCACAAGTGGAAAAAAATTTTAAGAAACCCTTCTTTAAAGTAAACCACTTGGGTCTGCTTATTCTAACCCCATTAACTCAGTTTGTGTTTTCATCTCCCCTATGCCCAATCTCCCCAGGCTTGGAGCAATAGAAAGATTTCCTTTCCCTCTAAAGGGATTGTCTCTGGGTTGCTAACTGTCTTGCCTTTTCAGAACTACCACAACTACTTATCCTCAGGAAGAAGGGACTTGGAAGGGAGGTCCAATGCAGAGGGAAAAAAATCCTGGACTAGGAGTCTGGGCAGCTGAGCTGAAGTCACAGCCTCTCACCTCAAATTCTCTAGACCTTGGGTACACTCACCCCTCTATGAAATGAGGCAGTTATCCGAGACAGACTAGGGAAAGAGAATAAACCTGTGGTTTCATAAATATAAGGAAGTCGCTAGTTCCTGTACTTTGCCATTGAGCAAAGGCTCAGGGTCACATAGTCAATATATGTTTGAGGCAAGACTTGAATACAGGCCTTCCTACCTTTTTTTCCTACCACAATGCTTCCCTTAGGTCCCTTATTAGTCTAAAAAAAATGCCCTAATTGTTTAATGAACAACTTGTAAATAGTCAACTGTTGGGATTCCATCTTTCCTTAAAAGCAAGCACTTTCACAGCCACTATTCTGTCCCAGTGACCTCCATGTTCATTGTGGACTCCAGAATTTCTGATTGGGAACAAGGTCTTAGAGCCCCCATCTCCTATAAACAATATTTTCTGTTCTGGTCACAAGAACGGCATTTTTCTGCTTCTGTCTGCCTGTCAGCCTGTCTACTCCCATAGTTGGCAATTTCACTCAATTTATACCCTGAGGCAATCCCCACAATACCAACTATTTACCAAAATGAGAGAGGAAAGGTTATCATATATTAAACAGTAAAATTAAGCAACTCTCCAAAGTTGGAGGACAAAGTCATCTCCCTTTCAGACTCTGTCTGATGCTGTTATCATCTTGCCCCCTTTGCCCTTGGAGCCAGAAGTCTTAGATTTCATAACCCTTACTCAGCTAGACCTGTGAACACTTTTTTGCAGGGCTTGATTCATTTTTGGCTTTGTATCACCAGTGTCCGGCATAAAGGAAGCACTTAATGAATCACATTTCTCTAGGCGTGTTTCCACATCTGTAGAATGGGAATAATAACATTATCATCCAAGTTTTCAAGATCTGGCCCTAGCTCACCTTTCCAGATTTACTTTAGTACACAGAGCAATGAAGTTGCACTTATAGCTTTCATATAGTGCTATGTGTCAAGCACTTTGAAAGTATTTCATTAGATCATCACAACAGCCTCAGGAGATAAAGGCTCTCATTATTCCCATTTGACAGATGAGCAAAGTAAACAGGAAGTGATGTGAAGTGACTTGCTCAGGAGCTCACAGCTCTTAAGTCTGAGGCTACATTTGAACCCAAAGTCACCTACCCGACTCTGATCCAGTTTCTATCCACAATGTTATCTAGTTGTATTCTGGGAGGACTAGTTCAAATACTGAGGCAAGCAAGTCACAAGCTCTGGGTCTATTTCCTTATCTGTAAAATGGAAATATTCCTCAAAGGATGGTTATGGGGATTACATAACACATAAAGCACTTAGTCAAGCTTAACAAGCATTGTTCAGTTCTGTTCAATTCTTTGTGATCCCACTTGGGGATTTCTTGGCAAAGATATTGGAGCAGTTGGCCATTTCCTTCTCCAACTCATTTTTCAGATGGGGAAACTGAGGCAAACAGGGTAAAGCGGCTTGTACACAGTCCCACAGCTAGTGTTTGAAGCTGGATTTCAATTCTAGTCTTCCTGAAGGTTTTATCCATTGTGCCATTTAACTGCCTCCAAAGTGGTATGTAAATTTGAGTAATTATTATTTGTAGACACGAAGTAGAAATGTGTCACCTCTTCCTAACGGGGGCCAGCTCTCCAGGGAGTGAGTTTTTCCTCTCCCCTCCATCGATCCCCCCCACATCCACAGGGCTCCCCAGACACCGCCTTCCTCCCGTGTAACCTGCCCATGGTTACTCTGTTATAGTCTTTTGTCTTGCTCAGCATCCAAAGGCCTTTCATATGTTAAGCTGGCATTCATATGCTAATGACTCAACTAGCTAGTGAAGTAATTATTTTTTGCTGAATTTATTATTAGACCTTTGTGGGGAAGTAAAAAGCAGCAGCAGGTTAATGTGGGCTCAATGGGGAGAATAACTAGGTCTCAGCTCTGAGTCATTAATGTCTGGTAAAGAGAGAGACTGGCCTTGAGGGGCAGTGTGGCCCAATGCCAAAGGTGGCAGAATTACAGCTGTCAGAGAGGAGGGACCTTCAAGACCATGGCTCCACGAGTTCTTAGCCTTTCTTGTGCCACGATCCCTCTGGCTGGGCTGGTGCTGCCCATGAGCCTCTTCTATGAATGCCTTTAAAGGCATAAATCAAAATACATAGGATTTCAAGGGAAACCAATTATACTGAAACAATTATTAAAAATAATTAAAAACACGATCATGGAATCCAGGTTAAACTTCATTTAAGTCCAACCTCATTTTTCAGACGGGAAAACTGAAGTCCAGAATGGAGAAATAACATGTCCAATGTGATAAAGGCACCAAAACAAGAAGCAGAACTTAAGTCCAGTTCCATTTCCCAATACAGTTCCAGGGCCCTTAAAAGGACCTCTGCCCAATGCCCTTGGCAAAGGGCATTCTCCTATTCTGCAAAATGAGGTACCCTAAGTCCCACTTGCACTGAGAAAATGAAGGACCCCCTCCATTTTTCCAATTTTACCCAACCACAAGGGAACAAAATAACCACAAAAGACAGCATCCGATGTTAACAAGGTGCTTTTACTTTCCAAAAAGGTTCACATCTTATCCTCACAAGTCCTGGTGAAGTAGGGAAGAAACCACAGTATTATCACGCCCATTGTACCCATGCAGCCTTAGCTCTGACGCTGAAGGTCACCTCCTGTGTTCTTATTCCAAACTGGAATCCTCTCTTCTGAATCTTTCTGAACTCCTAATAAACTCTTTGAGGTACAGTAACAGTAGAAACAGCCACACAACTGCCTCAGTGTATACTGCCCAGCCGGCTCAAAAAGGGAGCAGACCTAAAAGGTCTGTTTCATGGGATTACAAAGTGTAATCAACGGTGGCTTGGATGAAACTTGTCTTTATTAAAAGCCCTTGAGCTGATATTAAAAATCCAAGATAAACTATTTATACCTTAATGAACAAATGGAAAACCAGTGATACAAAAGATTTTCTTTCCCAATTTGTGGATTCCAAGACAGTGTACTCCAAAAAAAAAAAAAAAAGCTGGAAGGAGTGAAGGGAGCAGGATCTGTAAAACAGCGTGAACCAAAGGCACTTGTTGGCCAGATATTCTGTGTTTTGACGGTTACCAAAGAAATCGAGTTGGCTCACTCTCTTGGCTCTCTCCTCCATGAAACCTGATAGCTAACCAGCACAGGCCACTCCTCCTCCAGGATGGCACTTCACTGTGAGGAATACCACTCGCAGGACGGAGGCAGGCAGGGATGCAGAAAACAGTCTCAGTTCTCACAAAACTCCAAAAGGGCATGTTCCTAACAAGTGATGATATTGCTATCTAGGCTACACTCAGCACTTCTGAGACTTGCCAGGTGTTCTTCTCATAACCCCGTGAGGTAGCTAGTTTAAGTGGTGATTCTCATGTCAATATGAGATGAGTCAACAATCCCCGGAGAGGTTATGTGGCTTGTCCATGACACAGGGAGCATCTATCTCAGTATTCAGACCCCATGTCTGCTGACCTCCAGATCCGGGGCTCTGATACACTACACCACAATGATGGCAGCACAGAAGGAACATCAAGGGAAAAAAATCCCCTGAGTTGGCTGGGACATGAGACTGTTCCATAAAGGAAAAGGGACTTGGGGCGGGGGGAAGCTAGGTAACAAAATGGGAGTTTTACTGGGGTTGATACTGAGTTCAAATCCTAAAACATTTACTAGCTGTGGGACCTGAGCAAGCCACTTAACCTCATCTAAAAAAGGGGGATAATAGCACCTACCTCATGTTATGGTTGTGAGGATCAAATGAGATAACAGAGAAAGCACTTTGCAAAACCTTTAAGGGCTAATAATTCTAACTATTACTATTAACAAGTGGGTGGGACAAATTTCTAAAGCTCTTCAGAGTTTACAAAGAGATTCCTTAAGAACCTGAGAAGTAGCTAATGCCAGTATTCTCCCAATTTCACTGATGAGGTCCAAAATGGATAAGGTGTACCCAAGACCAGTAAATGTTAAGAGCCAGAACTTATTAAACACTCACTAAGCACCAGGTACCCAATTGGGGTTACAAAAAAATGAAAGGCACTCTCAAGACGCTTACAATCTACTAGTAGAAAACAACATGTGCACAGAGAAGCAAAATATATACAAAATAAATACCAGGTAATTTGGGGAAAGGAAAAAGAGCACACTAAACACTGGAAGCAATCAATTGGGAAAGACCAAAATCTGGGGCTACTATTTTAAACCCAGGATTATCCTCTCCCCACCAAGTTTCCTCTCCACGTGGAGAGGAGTGAGCCAAATATCATTAGGAAATATTGAGCAGAGCAGCCTGACCAGAGAAAGACCTTCCCTATGCTCAGTCAGCAGCAATTTCACAGCACACAGTTCCAATCTTGATGACAGCTTGCGGGACCACAGAGTGGGAGTTGGAAGGGATCTGAGACATCAAACAGTCCAACTCCCTCATGAGGAAACTGAGATCAAGTGAATTGATTATGACCTGCCCATAGTCAATAAGCAGCAGGGCTAGGATATGAATTCCATACAAAGTCCATACTCTTCCTACTATATTAATTCCATTTCCTAGTTATTTGATTGCATTTCATTCTTCATTAGTCTATATACTTGATATAAGGAAGGTTACTCTTTGAATCTCTACCTATCTCCTAACACAACACTTTGTGGGTTAACAGACAAAAAGTCTGAATGAACCAAATGAAATAGAAGCATGTGGGATGGACTTAGATGAACTGATAAAAAAATAAAATAGAACGAGACAGAATAACTTTGAAAATGAAAAGAATAACCAGAAACCAGAAGTGAATGGTGTGAAATTACAAAGAACAAACCTAGTCCCCCAGGAAAGATACAAGATGTCTCCCCCATTCCTTTCCAGAGGTTAGAGGCATATGGAGCACTGCATACATTTTCAGATCTTTTTTCAATGTATTGACTGATTTGATATTTTTTCTTTTGAAAAATAATCTTTGTTCTATAGGATGGCTCTGTGGAAAGGAATCAGAGGGAAATGTATGTGATGCAAAAACAAAAGCTATTGATAAAAATTTTTTTGTTTTTGTTTTTTTTGAAGAAATAGAAGAATGTCAGAAGGAGATGAGGTTGGGATACAAACGCCAAACTCAGGGGAATAGACTTGAAGCCACAGGAAACCACCAAGGAGAGGGTCACAACTAGAGTTAGAAAGATTCCTTTGGACTCAGGCACAGGATGCACAGAAGGGGAGGGAAGAAGCCAATTAGGAAATGTCTCTACTTGTCATGAAGAGGGATGAGGGACTAAGCAAAGTGTGCAAAGAAGTTGAGGTTACATCACCATGGTCATCAAACCTATCATTGACAGAAAGAGTGAAGGAAGAGAGAATAACGAAGAGATGGGGAAAGAGACAGAGATGAGAAAGAGAAGGAGAAAAAAGGAACAAGGGGTAAAGGGGAGAGAGGGAAGAAGAAAAGGAGACAAGTACAGAGGGAAAGAGAAGGAAAGAGAAGAGACATAGATGGGAGAAGAGAAGAGAGACAAGAACTAAGGAAATTGGGGAGACTGAGAAGAGAGAAGCCTTTAAAAGCCAAAAAAGACAAGCTTCAGGGAGCTTTTATTTTTATTTTTTTAAAAAATTAATAATATTAAATGCAACAAAAGGGAAAAGGGGAAAGGAGGAACCGAGAGATAACGATTGCCACCCTCTACGGCCCCTTGGACACCACTTTGTCTCAGCTGAACAGGCGCCCATTTTTAACAGGAATTCCCCAAAAACTCCCTTTCAAGGTCCTCAACAAGAGGGTAAGATCATACTGAAAACATACAACTAGGGAAAACCCAAGTTTTCCTAGTATTAACAAGTCAAGAGAATACAATCTCAAGAACTCTTGAAAGCACCTAGTAACTGCCATGGAAAGAAAAGGGAAAACCCAAGCCCAGGGCAAAAATGCTGCAGAACCCAGGAAAGAGTCCAGTGTTCATTTCCTCCCAGGTCAGATCCAAAATCGCATTTCTTCTCTCTATGCAGGTTCCACATGAATCCATGGAAGGAGTGTAGAAGAGACTTCTCTCTTGCACCACAAAATTCAATTAAGTTCCTTGAAACTTTTTGAATAACTTATTTTGAAGAAAAAAAAAAAAAAAAAAAATTCAAATTCATGCCTGCTTAGGTGCCAGTCAAAAAAGGGGGAAAAAACCCCTACAATGTCAAAACTCCATATTTTTCATGACAAAATTAGTGTCCGAGAAGTGTGGCTCTGTTTTAGGGTACCCAAGATCTGCCGGGCCTTTTCCTGCATAAAAAGCTGGTCTCTGGTTCCACCACAAGCCACAATTTTCCAAGCACTGGACATCTGGAAAGGAGAAAAACAGTTTAATTTCCAAGAATCAAATTAACCTCTTCTAGAAGGCATTTATGGTCCTCCCTTAAACTCACTACTGTCACCCCTGTTTAGTTGCTTTCCCTCTATTCTGCATTTACCTTCTACATTCTGACTTATGTTGTCTCCTTACTCCCTCCCAATTAAAATGTAAAATTCTTGAGGGGAGGGATGGTTGGTGTCCCCCTATTTGCATCCCCAAATCTAGCACAATGCCTGACAGACTATTAACATTAAAAAAAAAAAAAAGTTTGCTGACTGACTGATGGAAGCCCCAAGTCCCCAATTCAAGAGGGTTACTAGAGAAAAAGAGAGTCTTAGGTGGGCTGCAAAGGACACAAATGCAAACAGTAAGTACCAGTCCTAGATGCTTGAATAAATTAAATTAGTCTTAGAAAAATCAAGCCCCAGTGCTTGGGACAAAAGAAATATTCTGTAAATTGCTCCGCTGGGATACAAGAACCTTGGATTTGGAGCTAAACGTTGCAAGGGCAAACTCTAGCCTTGCCAATTTCTATGTCTGTGGCCACAGGTAAGATTCTCAGCCTCTCTGAGCTTCAGCTTTGTCATATTTCTAGTGATCAATGCTACAACTTCTACCAGTGGTCGCAGAGACGGTTCTCCCCTTCCCGCCCACTGAAAGGAAGTAATGAAGTGGGAAGGCGTGATACTGACCAGCACAGACTTTGCTGTGCAGAAGGGCTAATTAACATTCTCACGACTCTCTAGGAGGCTTCTGACACTGACCAAAGCAGCCATAATGATGGCTCCAAAAGGGTGGCTTTTGTCCAACTAATGACAACATAATAAGTAAAGTCAACAGGCTTTTAAAATTCAAGGCTCTCTCCCTCCATGCTTCCCTAACGGACGAACAAATCCCTGACTAGGTAAATCCTAGTGTGCTCTTCTTGTGGTCCATCTTCCAGTCCCTTCGAGAACCCCAAGGCAGGAGCACCCATCAGAACTGGAGACCCTGGAGCAGGGAGTCTGAAGGCAGATCATTACTTCATGCTGCCTGAGCCCTCCAAGCACTACCTCCCTAACAAACCACCAGTTCCCTGAGGACTCAGGGCCAGCTTTTCTCTCCAACCATTCATTACACTGCAGTAAAAGCCACAGCATGACTTACCGGAGCAGGGCCTTGGAAATGGCTCAAGGTCTTTGGGAATGAGGCCTTCTCCGGCTTTGCCTGTAGAAACCCTTGGTTGAGCAAACTATTGTCATCTTTGCTGCTTGAGGATGTCAGATTGAGGGAGCTAGACAAGAAGCTTGTTGGCTAAAAAGAAAATTGAGCAGAGATTTCATCCTATTTACAGCCCAGGACAACACAGACAATCTACAGCAGCCCCGTTCCAGCCTGGCTGGTGCTACCCGGACGCTTTTAGAGGGAAGAGCAGGCTGGGACTTCAGGTGCAGAGGCAGACACCAGGGAGCAACTTAGTCCAATGCTTCTAACTCTCTTGAGATGACATCATGCTACTCTGAAAAGGGCCTTCAGTTCCTTCTCAGCTCTCAACTGTATAAGCAGTATCTGAAGAGACATGCTTCAGTGCCTAAATTGTCCTCTTGCAATTTCCTGTGTTCTATTCAAACCTTCAACCCCAGGCTCAGTGGAAGAGCAGGAGATCTCTAGCATCTACCAAGAGCAACAGGAAATTTAACAACAGAGCCAAAATATTGCCATTTTCTAGAACTTCTAGCTCAGTGGAGATTGGAAAGGGGACTCATAAATTTAGAGCTAGACAGGACCTTAGCCTTCATCTCCTCTTACTTGCATTACTGCCTCCTAATTGTTCTCCTTTCTCCAATGCATTCCCCAGAAAATTACCCAAGTAGTTTTCCACAAACAAGTTACTCTATCTCAACTCTGGGCATTTTTTCAGGCTGTTCCCCCATGCTGGGAATATTCTCTCAAATCCATCACCTTCTTTCTGTTAATTATTTCCTATCTACCCTACATATACATTCGTGTAGATTTCTATGTTGTCTCTATAAGATCCTTGACCACACTGACTCCTCATGATCCCATCTGAGGCCTTCTTTGCAAAGAAACTGAGATGGTTCGCCATTTCCTTCTCCAGTTCCTTTTACAGATGAGGAAACCAAAGCAAACAGGGTGAAGTGACCCACCCAGAGGCACACAGATAAGTATGTATGTAAGTATGACTGGCTGCATGACTTACTGGCTATATAACTAGATGGATAACTTATTTTCTTCTATTAGCCTCTGTTTCCTCATTTGTAAATGAGGATAACAACAGTACCTACCTCATTTTGGTTACTGTGAAAATTAAATGAGACAATTATCCAAAGCACTTTGCAAACCTCACGACACTATAAAAATTAAAACTATTATTTTTCCACAGAAAGAAAGTGAAGATTAGATTGGCAGGTGAAGTCAGTGACTGGGCCAAGACTAGAACCTTGGTTTCTCGGCTCATCTAGAGTGGTTCCCATTATGCTATGCTTCTCCAAAATCCTTAAATTTTTTCAGACACAACTCAAGTCAGCCTGCAGCACTAGAGGAGAACATATACACACCAGTAGAAATCTTTATCCCATGAAATATACCAGTTTGGTACAGTGGGAAAAAGCACTGGATGCTGAGTTCAAATCCAGTAACAGCCACTTACTACTTATGTAAACTTCACTAGACCTCAGTTTCCTCATCTGTAGAACAAAAAGGTTGGCCTGGATGAAGACTCAACTCTAGATTCAGGATAATCCATAATGAACAACCAAGGCTAGGTGCTTACCGATCTACAACATGCAGAGCTACAGGCACAGGAATAACTCAGAAAGGGAGAATAACTAGTGTTACTGCCTGGAAGTCCCTGTTGCCTGAGAGGCTTCACTGCCAAGCAGGTTTAGTCAGTAAACAGGAGCTTGTTTTAATCTTTGCTCCACTGGACAGAGCAAGATTTTTTTTTTTTTTTAAGGATCAAGAAAACATTTTCATTTCTGCTTCAAGCTCCCAGGACACCTGCAATTGTACTCACAAGTAGGGCCAACATCACTAAAAATACTAGTTGTATTATCCTCCCCCACACCTTCTGCTAGGAGCCCAAGCAGTTCCCTTCTTTGGCCAAACTTCACAGCCTAATTGGGCAAAGCTATGAACCAATTACCACCAATATACATGGGATGTTCATTTCCCTATGACATGCAGCATTTTGATCCAGTGAGCCCTACCTTTTTTTAAGCAACAAATAGTGATAAAGAAAACCATGAGTTAAGAGACAATTTCTAGCAAGGCTCTTTTAATCCTGTGTCATTCCGAGAAGTCTTTTCCTTAGGGGGAGTAGTTGGAGGAGATGGGAGGGGGAACAGGACTGCTTCTACACTTGGAAAATGAAGGGGTTGGAGTAACTCATTTCTAAGGTTCTGTCCAATCCTCAAGTTATAAATGTCATTCATTACTAAGCTTACTCACAGATAAAAGGCCGTGAAGCATCTTTTACAAAAGACCGAGCAATCTATACTATTTACCCTAAACTCTCTGCAACTCTGGGTCAGGGCAACTAGGATGCCTACTATTAATTTTCCTTGTAGTGCTATGAGTCCACCCACCTTCCCTGCAATCCTAGCGTGGAAGGGAAGAGCTCCCAATGTGTGGCAAGTATGTTCCCTTACCTGGTTTCTTTTAAAACACACAGTCTTTGGAAGAGAGGATACCACAAGCTTTAAATCTTCATCCACTATGTCAAGGGCTAGAGATTTTCGGACTTTCTTAATTGGACTTCGATGTAGCTAGAAGACACACAAAGAAAAAGGCAGTCAAGGAAAGACTCTAGCGTACTTATGATTCAATTTGGGAAATGTTTGTTAAATGCTTGTTCTTTTTAAGGCACTGAGGTCAGAAACACAAAAAACAATGTCATTTCCTGCCCTCAAGAAGCCAGTAATGTACATGAAGGGAGGACACAGCATGTGTACAAATATGTATGATTTAAGACAGAATGTTATATGAACAAAGAAAAGGAAGGACCTAATAACTGAAGAGGAAAAAAAAAAAATCATTTCCCCCAAAGGTCTGACCATGGACAAGATAATAATGGACGAAGAGAAAAGTAGCTTCCTGCCCAAAGTCCTGATGAGCTTTCTCTAAAGTCAGAGCCCCAGGCAGAACATATAGAGGCTGGGCCAAGCTAAGCAGCCTGATTCTGCTGCCTCCGGGTTCTGGAACTCATTACCACAACTGGTGGCCATGGGAGACTGGTAGGAGCAGAAAAAGATCCCACATACAATAAAAATATTCACACAAACACATCACAGATATATACAGAGGTGGTGTTTTTTTCGTTTACAAGAAAAAGCAGAGAAAGGACAGCTGAGTTACAACAGAGTCTGTATAGGGAATCAGGGATCACAGCTTTAAAGGGAACTGTTTGAAGAAACTTAGTTTGGCACAGAGGAAGACATTTAGGACGTGCACATGTGTAAGTGTGTGCATGTATGAGACAGCCAACACTGGGTAGAGATAGTTGAATATTCTGATTATACACAGCTGAATATGCATTCTGGAGGCATGGGGGGAATAGAAGAAAACTCCCTCCGTGTTTTTAATGTATGTATTTCTACTGCTCATACATATTGCTAAACTTCAGAAAGCTACAGGATCATAAAGCAGGAAGGGCTTTCAAGAGGCATCAAAGTCTAACCTCTTCACTTCACAGATAAAGAAACTGGGGCCCAGATAGTCAAGTCCAAATTCAATGGATCAATAAGTTTTATTGTTGCTCAGCTGATTCAGCTGTGTCTGACTCTTCCTTCTGGGCAAAGACAATGGAGTGATTGGCCATCTCCTTTTCCAGATTACTTTACAGATAAGGAAACAAGGCAAAAGGAGATAAGTGACTTACCCAGACTAATGTCTGAGACTAGATTAACTCTAGATTCAGTCTTCACTCTAGTACCTTTGGCAACTAAACTCCAAAGTAGGTCAAAAAAGAGGTGGACAGGAGTTAACAACTTTTTGACTCCAGACCAATAATCTATCCACTTAGTACAGGGCAGGCCAAATGTTCTCAGGGGCTATTGGTGTCTGACCTCTGGCAAAGCATTCCAAACTCCTTCCAGTTGGTCTTATCAGCCACAGATAACACTGGTAACTAGACTAATTATTCCTTGAAGTACAGACCCTAAAACTTCACTAAATCTCCTAGAATAGCCAAAAAGGACTTTAGAAATCCTTAGAACAGAACTCCCATTTCTTTCCTGATACACAGGCAAGTTGCTCCCTCTAGAGTCCTCCAGTTAAATGAAGGGACAGCTTCCCAACTTCCCATTAGTAAATGGAGCTATGAGAAGCATCTTGGCAGGGGAAGAGTTGTAGAAATTGACAAATCCTGAAACAAGCGGAAACAAACACACACCATAACTACAACAATGTGGATGACCGAGAAAATTTTTTAAAAATAAACTGAATGCTGCATAATTATAATGATCAAGGCCTACAGAAAAATTAAGAAATTAGACCATCCTTTTTCTTCCTTTTCTTTACAGGCAAGGGAAGCCTGAGAGTAAAATATTACAAATATTCTCAAAAAGGACTGACATCATGATTGGTTTTGCTGAATTGCATTTTTCCTCTTTCTTTTAAATCTTTGTTAAAAGGGAATAGCTTGCTGGATAGGTGAGAAAGGAGGAAAATCTATTAAGAAATGAGGGTATCTTAAAACAAAAGATTTGAATAAAAATAAAATTTGTTTTGAAAGACAAAAAGTCAAGTCAAAATCTGAATAACTGAAAAACCAATGAAGGTTCTAAAGAATAGATAATTTAAAATGGTTCCTCTTCAAAGCAGAAGACAAGTACCATACAGGCTGTCAAACAATGATCTCTTTCATTGGCTATTTTTGTCCTGTTGTGTCTTTTTTTTTTTTTTTTGCCACAGGGAAGGATTCAATTTAAGAGGGAAGGATAAGTGGAAAATGAGGATACTAGAAACAAAATGTATTAAAATTCTTTTTCCTCAAAGTTTCTTGGAATGGTTTCTTTCTCTGTGTATTTATATAATACCTTAAAATGATTTTTCAAAAACTGGTTGGATGCCCCAATTTGCCTACCTGTCTCAAGTAATACATGCAGGAAAATGAAAATGGAGAAACCAAAGAAACAGAATGAAAATAAGACCTGGAAAAAAAATCCTTATTATTAAATGATAAATTACTGGTAAAGAGCAAAGAGCACTATACTGGAAATGAGAAGATCAAAGTTCTATTTTCTCCAGATAGAGAAATGACAGACCCAGAGTAAAGACTGAACCCCTATTTTCTTTTCTTTCTTTTTTTTTGTCTTGACAATAGCTGTATTAGGAATGTATTAGGAATTAGCTTTTTTTGTTTTTTGTTTTTTAAACCTTCTCAATGGGTGAGTGAAGTCAGAGGGATCAGGAAAACAATTTGGAATGAAAATTAAAATTCTACATTTTTTTTTTTTTTTAAAGGGAAGAACTCTTTGGGTCAAAGGAGACCCAAAATCTTATTTTGGGGAATACTCCAATGTGACTATCAATCAATAAGCATTTACTAATTGCCTACAACACAGAAAGGCATTTGGGAATACAAAAATAACAACCAGTTTTTGATAAAGAAGAAAGAGAAATGAATAGCAGCTGACAATTTTCTTTCCTATCCCAACTGCTTTAAATTCAGGATTCCTCTAGTTTGGAGGTGCCATCTCTGCAGTTCTTCCAAAACCCTTGATCTAAGGAAGGGCACAAGGAACCAGGACTGCTGCTCCCCATCCTACTACTGAATCCCAAACCAAGCATCTGGATTGGTCATTCTCACATATACACTCATAGTCCTAGCATCAGGACTACTCACGCTATGAGTGTGACTATCTTGAACTGATGCAAAGTGAAGTGAACAGAACTAGTAGAACATTATACAATGGCCATGAATGACTTGGCTATTCTCAGCAATACAATGATCTAAGACAATTGGTCTATTTTTTCTTTTACAACATAGCTAAGATGGGAGTATGTTTTACATGACTGCTCTCATATAACTTATATCAAACTGTTTGCCATATCAGAAACAGGGAAAGTGAAGGAAAAAGAAAATTTCAACTCAAAAAGATTTTTTTAAATGAGTGCTAAAAATGTGGAGGTATGCTTAAAAGAACTGCACACGTTTAAGCGGTGTTGGATTGCTATAAAGTCTTATAGTCTATAAATCTATAGTCTTCTCTCTAGGGGAGAGAATGAGAGAAATATGGAACACAAGGGTTTTGCAGAGATGAATGCTGAAAACTATCTTTGCATGTATTTTGAAAGATGAAAAGCTATTATTAAAAATAAATAGTACCTAAAATGAGTGCTAAAATTTAATATCTTTACTGTATCTGAAAAATAGAATATTATTAAAACAAAACAAACAGAAAACAAAAACACCTCAATCCCGACAAGATCAACTCACTCCTTGTTTTCTCTTTTGCTTTTCAAGTTTCACATCATCTTCTATAATCAGCTCGATACCGGCCTCAGTTCGAAGTACCTCCTTCAAGTCTTCTTCTAGGTGTGGGGTCTGGGGCTGTGGAGTATCACGATTATAGAAGCATTATGAAGAAGAGCTACATGATACCCCCAGAATAACTCACTTAGAGATGACCAGTAGGCAGAGGACCCTCAAAAGATAAGAAGATAATCCCTGGCAGAGAGCAACTCTGCTTTTATAATGCTACACTAGCCTGGTAATCTTGCTACCTTCTCTGACTAAACCATCTCCCTAGACTTTTTTTCTTGCCTTCTTTTCTCCTACTCCCAATCAAAAACCAGTATGGTAAATTGGAAAGAGCTCTGAACCAAGAGTCAGAACACACAGATTCCAGCTCTTTCACTGACCCACTCTCCTCCCATGGGCCTCAGTTTCTCAGAGTGTAAAATCAGGAAATTAGAAGCAAATGACTTCCAAGACCTCTGCAGTTCTCTCATCTTACAGTTCTGTGACTCAATAATTTAAATTAAAAAAAAAAAAAAAAAAAAAAAAAAAAAAAAAAAAAGGCAATTTATATCAAACGCTTAAGGGAGAATTTATGCTTAAATTAAATTGCTGTGGTTTTAGTTCCTCTCTAGATATTCTTGCTAGATGTTACCAATAGGATTTTTCTAAAAGCATTGAAAATTTAAGAAACCCTGTTGTGATAACACAGCTAGGGGGAACAGTGAATTTGTACTTATCTTTAGGTTCATAACTTTGACACTGAGGTACAGTCTAGAATAAAAAACAAGCCCTGGCAAAAACTCATCTTTCTCTTAAATTCAACTGAAAGAAGAAAAAAAAAAAAAAACTCCAAGTGATACTCTAGAAATGCTGGGCTTGAGTTTAGATTCCGAAAGCCAGGATGTCATGCTAATGAAGGAACTACCCATTTTGAGGATAATGTGCTCATGCATGGTTGAGTTTCCAGAGTTAAATACCAGCATATATCATTGCAAAGGAAGTCTACGAAAAAAATCTGAGCCTATTAATTACTATTAATTTTCCATTTAGCACTGAAAGTAAAATTAGTCTTTGGAAGCAGGGACCACTGAAAGCATCCTAAACCCTCGGGACAAGATGGAAATCCTAGTAACACAGGGCACATACCAGAGGTTTTAGTGGTCCATACTTCTCCAAGGCATTCTTGAATGGAGTGGGTGTGTGGGGAGTGTTGTCCATTGAATATTTCTGATCCGGGGTAACGAAACTGCCAGTAAATGAAGAGCATGTAAGAGCCAGCAAATACAGATGTTCTCCCTTCCTCCAATGCCTGTGGCTGCTTGAGACTCCCAACTGATTCCCTAGCACATTCTCTTCCTTTTACTCATAACAGTAACAGTAGCCAGCATTTCTGTAGCCCTTGCATATGTGCCAAGTGTTTTCTAGTTATTATCTCATTTGAGTCACACAACAGCTCTATTGGCATTATTACCCCATTTTACAGTTAAGAAAACTAAAGCAGTTGTATCAGAGCTAAAACTGTATTACAGAGCAGTGATCACTGAAACCATTTGGTGTTGGCTAAGAAATAGAGTATTGGATCAGTGGGATAGTTTAGGCTCACAGGACACAGTGGTCAACGACTAGAATAAGAACTCACTATCTGACGAAAAGTGCTGGGAACACGGAAAATAGTGTGCTGGCCAACACCTAACAGCCTACACCAAGATAAGGTCTAAACAGGCTCATGACTTAGACATAAAGGATGTTCTCATTTAGGGCAACAAGGGAGAGTCTACCTATCAGATCTGTGGAGAAGGAAAGAATTTATGTCCAAAGAAGAACTAGAGAACATTATGAAATGCAAAATGGATCATTTTGATTATATTAAATTAAAAAGGTTTTGTTCAAACAAAATCAATACCGACAAGATTAGAAGGGAAGCAGAAATCTGGGGGGGAAGGGGGGGATTACAGCCATTGTTTCTGGGATAGGAGCAGAGCAAAGTTTTCAGATGAAGAAATTAAAGCCATTTCTAGTCATATGAAAAAAGGCCTCTAAATCATTATAGATTAGAGAAATGCAAATTAAGACAACACTTCTTAGATTGGCTAAAATCACAGGAAAAGAGAATGATAAATGTTGGGGAGGGTATGAGAAAATTGGGACACTGATACATTGTTGGTGGAGTTGTGAATGGATCCAACCATTCTGGAGAGCAATCTGGAATTATGCTGCAAAGGCTTTCAAACTGGGTGTACTCATTGATCCAGCAGTGTCTCTACAGGGTCTGTATCTCAAAGAGATCATAAGAAAGGGAAAAGGACCTACATGTGCAAAGATGTTTGTGCCAGCCTTCTTTGAGTGGCAAGAAACTGAGTGGATGCTGGTCAGTTAAAGAATGATTGAGTTATGGTAGATGACTCTTGTAATATTATTGTTCTATAAGAAATGATCAGGAGGATGATTTTAGAGAGGCCTAGAGAGACTTCCATGAACTGATCCTAAGTGAAATGAGCCAGATCATTGTACACAGCAACATCAATATTATACAACGATCAATTCTGTGACTCTTTCCAACAATGAGATGATTCAGAACAATTCCAATGATTTTGTGATGGAGAGAGCCATCTGCACACAGAGAGAGCACTATGTGGACTGAGTGTGGATCACAACATAGCATTTTCACCTTTTTTGGTTGTTTGCTTTCTCATTTCTTTCTTTTTTGAACTGCTCATTCTTGTACAGCATGATGAATATGGAAATATGCATAGAAGAATTGCACATGTTTAACATATAATAAATTACTTGCTGTCTAGGGGAGGGAATGGGGGGAAGGGAGGGAGAAAATTTTTGAATACAAAGTTTTGCAGGGGTGAATGTTGAAAACTAAGCATAGTTTTAGTTTGAAAATAGTTTAAAAATAAAAAGCTAATTATTTAAAAAAGAAAACTCAAAAGAGAGGTTAGGTGACTTGCTTAGGATCATGAAGCAAATGAATATAAAAGGCACAATTCAAATCGAGGTATCCCAAATTCTAATTCAGCAATTTAAACTCTATTCTATCCCTTGAAGAAGATAGATTCAGCACATAGAGTATAAATTCTAAAGATTCCCCAACACAACAAATCTATGAATATTTGTCCCTGGCATAAACTACTTTAGGCCAAGGAATCAAACTGGGGTAAAATAATTTTTTAAAAATTATTTTAATAACCAGCCAATAAAACATTTATTAAGCACCTATTATGTGCCAAACATTATGCTAAGTACTGGGGATATAAAAAAAGTATCAACTACATTTCAATATAATTTGTATTCTTTATAGTCTTATATTTTATTTAAATATTTAAAACCATTATTCTGAGAAGGGGTCCATAGGTTTCAGACTATTAAAAGGGTCCA
Source organism: Sminthopsis crassicaudata (assembly GCF_048593235.1). NCBI lineage: Eukaryota > Metazoa > Chordata > Mammalia > Dasyuromorphia > Dasyuridae > Sminthopsis > Sminthopsis crassicaudata. The sequence goes on along the minus strand of NC_133618.1, from coordinate 441,712,243 downwards.
AGATTTTAAAAAGGTTAAAAAAACCTCTGCTTTTATAGATATTATCTCTATCTTCACATTTACCCTAGGATACAGATATTTTTACTGCCACTCCCATTTTATAGATGAGAAAATTAAGGCAGCTAAACCTGGTCACACAGTTAAATTAAGGATTTGAACTCAATTCGGGTCCAGGGATATATAAATTACACCACTTAGAATTAGGGGCTCTGCCAGGCTAGCATTCTACAAGAGATCATAAAGAAAATTACCCCAATATTCTAGAAATAGAGAAGGAATACTAATTGAAAGGATCCATTGATTACATTCAGAAGGAGATCTCATAAAATCCCAAGGAACATTGCAAAACTCCAAAACTATAATCTCAAGGAAAAAACTACTACAAGCTTCCAGACAAAAACAACTCAAATATTAAATAGCAACAGTCAGGATTACCCAGGACCTGACAGCTTCTACACTAAAACATCAGAGAGCCTGGAATACCACATTCCAGAAGGCAAAAAAACCTAGAATTACAATCAGGAATTAACTACCCAGTGAGAGAGAGTCAGCATCATCTTTGAGGGGAGGCAATAGAGCTTCAAAGATACTTTCAATCATTTCTATTAAAAAAAAAAAAAAAAAACCCAAATAGGAAATTTAATCTACAAATAGTACTCAAGAGAAACATAGAAACAGAATACATATTATTTAAAGGTTAAACTGTTTAATTCCCTAGATGGGAAAACATCTGTAATTCTTGAGAATGTATCTGTCACTGGGGCAAAGGGGGGGCATCAAATGGATTGAGGGTGTGGTTGTGAATAGACTCTATTGCGATGACAAAGAAAAAGACATTCAGGGGTGGAAGAAGGAAAAGGGAAGTGTAATAGGACAAATTAGATCACATGAAGATAAAAAGTGGTTGTGATGAGGCGATGGAGGCCACATCAGCTCATGCGGTGAATTCTGAGGTACAGAAGGCAGACTTACGCATTGCTTTTCTGGTGCAGGGGAGTCTTGTCTCGGTGCAGTGGGGTGGTGACAATGACCTTCTGGCTGCACACGGGTGTGGATGTCAGTGAAGGGCTCTCTAGCTCCAAAGTGTCCTGTTTGGTCCAGAAGTTTAAAAACTGCAGAAGGAGGGAAAAAAAATAAGAAGCAGCATAGAATAAGGGGATCTCTCTAATCATAGGACTGTAAGACTCGGGACTAGCAACAAAATTCCCTTTCTTCTCGCACCAGACTTTTTATAAAAAAAAAAAAAAAAAAAAAAAAACAGTGTCCAGGCAGTGGAAATACCAACTTAGGAGTCAGAATCTTGGTATTTTATAGACAGCTTCTGGTACTAACTACTCTGGGCATGATACTTCATATTTTTGCCTTAGTTTCCTGAGCTGTAACATGAGGAGACTACTTACCTGACCTATATTAGGGCTGTTGTCAGAGAGAAACATCTCTAAACTTCTAAGAGAAGTGGGAGCTTCTGTGATTGCTCTTCCTACCTTTGGGGCATGGTTAGAAGCCATAGTTCAGAGGGTAAGGAGGAGCAGCCATCTAATAAACCTGGACAATAAACCTTGGGCCCAGATTATAGGTAAGCTGACAGTTCCTTAGCTCAGGTTGTCTTCAGGCATGCTGAAACTTTTCAATTGTTGCTTTTACACAAATGACAGCACCACAGAAAATGGTACTAGCTTTTTAAAAAAAAAAATCAAAGCCATCACCATCTCAAATTTCCCTTCACCCCTATCTGGATGGGGATGAGTAAGAGGCCGATTATCCCTGCCAAAAGGAAAATCCTTGTTTACTTTTCACAGGTAGGGAAGAGGTCAGAAAACCTGGAAGAAGCCGGGCACCACAACTACCACATTCATGGCTCGCCAATTATCTCACAACCACCCTGGGAGGCAGTTACACTATGGCCCCCGTTCTACAGAACAGGACATTAAGGCAGGCAGGAGATAAGTGATGGGACAGGATCACAAAGCAATGACAGCCTAAGGCAGATTAGAGCTAGTGGGGCAGGTTGGTACAAGAGAAAGGACACAGGATTTGAATTCAGGAACTGGGTTCAAATCCCAGCTTTCCCATTACTGCCTGTGTGGCACTGGACAAGTTCCTTAATCTTCTTAATCGATGAAATGAAGGATTTGGACCAGATCTCTAAATCGATGAGCCTATAACCTTCTCCCTCAGCACTCCCCATAGCAGAAGGTACCTGAGGACAGTAGGAAACATACTGGATGGGGAATGTGGGATGTCAATTTGGAAAAGTCACTATTATTCTGATGTTAGTTTCCTCATCTGGTAAGAGGTGTATTACAATAGACCACTGTTTTTAAACATGGAATCCATGAACTTCCTTGTTTATCACTGATAACTGAAATAATAGAAATTATTGGAATAACTAGAAATTTGGTCATTTTGATAATTGCACTCCAATACAATTGGTTTCTCCTGTAATCCTAGGTATTTTATTTTATATACCTAAAAACAGTTTTTTGAAAAGGGATTCAAGGATTTTATTAGTCTCTCAGATCAGTGACACAAAAATGGTTAAGAAGTCCTGAGCTAGATCAGATGTAAGGTCCTTTGAAAAAATAAAAACAGTAATATATAAAGGACTACTTGCCATCTAGGGGAGGAGGTGGGAGAACAAAGGGAAAATTGGAACACAAGGTTCTACAAGGGTTAATGTCAAAGAATTATCCATGCATGTTTTGAAAAATAAAAAGTTCTAATTAAAAAAAAAAAAAAAAAAAAAAAAAAAAAAAAAAGTTCATCTCTGGTGGAATATATGAGCCATGAATCTTTCTGTGATGTCTTAATGGAACTCAGGTCACAGAAAAGAACAATGGCAGGACACTGCTGGGACTACCCAAAGAAGACCCATTTCAAATCAGTTTAAAGGATGGATAGGTACAAAGGATAAACCAGCCTATTTAAAAACTGGTTCAAGGATATTACAGAATGTGTCTGGTCTCTTGGTCAATATTTTCCCCAGCACATCCACTATAACATCTAGAGACCCTGGGTCACCCTAGGAACGTTGGGGGCTAATAGGCAACTCACCTGGGAAGGGGAGAAGGGAAGCGTTTTCACTGGTGTACTTTTGGGGGTCAGGCTATTACAGGAATCCACAAATGAATAGCTGGCATTGGGGCTGTTCTCTGAGACGGGAGAAAGGGTGACCCTCCTCTTTTTCTGCCGCTTGAGGATGGAGGGCGGAGTACTAAAGCTGACTTCGGTGTTTGGGGAGATGGGGATCAGCTCGCCTCGGCTGCCTTTGCTCAGGTCGGAGATGATGTGACCGTCCAGACGGTACTCTGTCATGCTTTGGGCAGAAACTGTAGGCTTACTGAATGTCTGCTTAACTGGGCTGTTGCTGCTACTGCTGCTGCTGTTACCACCACCATTGGATAACTCCTCAGGCAGGTCAAAGTTACTCAGGTCACACCATCCATCAGGATCCTGGGTAGAACAAGTGATACCAATAACCAATAAACCATGAGCTTGAGACTCAGATTAACTTCCCTAGTGCTACAAACAGGTCTGGCACAAGAGCCAAGCTCTACTCAAGTCTTACTTATCAGTTCTGATAACCGAGAATCCAAAAAGATGGTGGTGGGATAGAATGGTCCAACAAACACTTCGGTAAGGATAAATATAAAGGTTACGACTGGGTTCAAATAGCACTCTACAAAAATAAGACTAGAAAGGTATGGTCAGATACCAGTACACCTACAAAGGACCTGACAGTCTTAGGGTACAAAGAGCCCTATCACAGCATGACAACCACCAAAAAGCTATGCTCTTTCAGACACAACGTATAGAAAACCAAGGAGGCGATAATCCTGTAGTACTCTAACCATACTAGAATACCGTGCTAAGTTTTAGTAGGAATGACATTGGCAAGATGGAGTACATCCAAAGGAGGATGACCAAGATGGTGAAAGACCTTGAAGTCCAGATCAGTCAATTCAACATTCATTTAGTACCCCTTTTGTCTTAGCATTGCCTCAGTCAAACTGAGACCTACTGAAAGTCTTAACTTAAAAAGGCTGAGGTCTCCCACTGCACCCAGGGCCATCTCCACTCGTCCTGGCCTTTTTTCTCCCACTGGACCCGGAGCCTCCGGAGGACAAAATGAGGCAGAGGTCCCTGCACAACCTTCCCTCCCTTAAATTCAGCACACAATTATGTCAAGGTATCATCTCCCTGAAGTCATGGTCTTGTTCAAGATGAAGGACAAACAGTAGGAGGAGTTGGGACTCAACTGGTACAGGTCAGTTGGGGAGCACAGGATGCTCTTTTCTTACTTCCCTTTCCTTCCCTCAGTCCACATAGGGTATCAAGCCCTTCAGATTGCAGAAACCTCACAAAATACCATGGGATTGAGGGGGATAGATTTCTTTCTTAAAGACCTAGCCTAAACTATCACTTGATTGATCAACAAAGGGTCCCAGGCCAGGCTTCACTAGGCCATTGTTTGGGCCCAAATTGGCTCAATATAAATATAAATAGCAATTGTTTGTTTCCAAAACTGTGAGGGTCTTGCCTTACAGATTGATTTTTTCTTTTCTGGCTAGGTAAGAGGTCATTGTCAACCTCATTTCTTTAATTTCTTCTAACTTTAATCACTGACTAGGTTGCCTCAGTCAAATGACCTATTAAAGACCTTAGGTTAAAAAGTCCAAGATCCCCTACTGCACGCAGGGCCATTTCCAGGTTGCCCTGATCTATATTTGGCCACTGGACTCAGAGGACCACCAGTAGGGCATCACCTCCCCCAGAAACAAGGAGTATAGCAATCTATATATCTAGGCTGGTCTGAGTCCTCTAGAAAAGACTGAAAAAGAATGAAAGACTACCTATTCTCAGGGAGCTTACCTTCTAAGAGGTGAAACACAAAGTATAAACATAAATATATAAAGATTAAACATAAAGAGAATAAACACAAAGTGAGAGGTAGCATACTATATGCAGTAGACAGAAAATTGTCCTCAGAGTCAGATAGCCCTGGCTTAAAGTCATTTAAATTCTAAGTTCTCTGGGAAACTCCCCAAGACAAATAAATGTAGTAGGAAGATGGCGGCCTAAACTGGTGGAGGAAATGTCTCACTGCCAGCCCCCCATACTTATGAAATCATAGGTGGAATGACCCGATCTTAAGTGAAATGAACAGAATCAAGAGAACATTGTACACAGCAACAACAACACTGTACAATGATCAGGTATGAAAGAAAGGTATAGCAATACGGCTATCTCAGCAATACAATGAGCCAAGATAATTCCAAAAAGACTCATAATGAAAAATGTTATACACAACTGTGGAGTCTGAATGCAGATTGAAGCACTTTTTACCTTTTTTTTTTTTTTCTCCCTTTCTCATGGCTTTTCCCTTTTGTTTTGATCCTTTCTTTTGCAACTGACTAATATGGAAATATGTTTAACATGACTACACATGTATAATCTGTATCACATTACATACTGTCTTGGGGAGGAGAAAGGAGGAAAGAGAAAAAATTAAAACTCAAAAGCTTAAAGAAAAACGAATGTCCACAATAAGAACAATATAAAGAGCAATACTGGGAAATACTTAGCAATACAATGATCCCAAAAATTTTCAAAGGACTCATGATGAAAAAAGATATCCACCTTCAGAGGAAAAATTGATGGAGACTTCTTTAATGTTACTATTCTTGGGGGTTTTTTTGGCCTGAACTTTCTCCCACAACATGACTAATGGAAATATGTTTTGCATGATTGCATAGGTATAATCTGTACCAAATCGTTTACTATCTCAGAGAAAAGAGAGGAAATGAAGGAAAGAACTCAGAACACAAATTAAAAAAAAAAAAAAAAAGTTAAAAACTGCTTTCTAAGTGAAAAAAAAAATCTATAAGGTTAAATAGTGTTATAAAGAAATAAATAAATGTGTAAATTCAAAGAAAAAAGACAAGTATCTCTATACAAACTGAGGATTTTCTAGGCGAGGGAACAATCAGGCTTTCTCAATCAGTATTCAACAATGTCCTAAGTATTTATCTTCTCACTACTGAGTGAAATACATAGAAAATAAAATAAATGAAATTTTTAAAATGAAATAAAATTTCATTGTGCTTACTGTTAATCAATTTTTTAGACTATTCAACTTAGTAGGACTTTGCCAGATCTTTTATAATTGGATTATTTAATAACAATAATAATTAATAATAATATTAATGATATCAGGCAAGGGCCAAAAGAAGGAATCATATTTGTCAAAAGTATTTGCCATTTTGATAGAAGATTCAACACAGAATCCAGGCCAAGGTTCTTCTCTACAGAGGATGAGGTCCTCAAGATTCTCTTGTGCATAACATTTGTATTGACTGTTTCAATACAAGATACTGCAGAACCTCCTGGAAGTGCTTGGTTATTACTCAAAAGAGGTTAGTTGGTCCATCAACAGAGGAAAGTCGAAGAAGATTAAGTATATACACTGTCCTGATTCCAACATGCATCTAAATGGATATGCTATAGAGCTTGTCGAACAGTTTTTATCTCTGGAACAAGACAATACAGATGAACAATGAACTGAGTAAAGAGTTGAAAAAGAAGAGACAGGACTGAACTGCTTACAGGAAACAGCAAAGCATTTGTACTGACCCTAAGCTTTCCAGAACATAAGTATATTTTTAAAATACAAAGATTTCACAGGTATTGCTTTAGGTCCTCTGAAAAACTAAAGATGAGCTTCACACAAAGGGTTGTACAAAAGAATACAGTGTGTGTGAAGAGAATGTGCAGTACAATGAGAACTTAAAGGAAAAAATGTATGTCATAATGGAATTATGCAACAGAAGACAGGCTAGTCATGCAAGGCTAAGGAATAACAGGTAGATGGCCCAAGAATATAGCTCTGAGATATCAAGAAAAAGCAAGGCGAGCCTCCAATACTTTAGGTAGAGACTCTTTATGATGAACTTTGGGGAGGACAAGAGACAAGAGAACAAAGGATGGATAGGAAAGACATCGAATGCACAAAATAAATATGCAATCTGAATACAAAAGGCAAATACAAAAAGTTCAGGTACTTTTCACAACTATATCCATAAGGAAAATTCTTAATTGAACAAAAATGGGAGAGCTCATGAAAGATAAAATAGAAAATTTTGACTACATAAAATCAAAAAGCTCCTGAATGAATAAAATCAATGAAAACAGAATTAAAACTGAAAAAGAAAAATGAGAAATATATTTGCATTGACTGTGATTGATAGCCAAAATTTACAGGGACTAGACACAAATGCATAAATGCTAATGGCTATTACCCAAGGGAGATGTCGATTTTCAAAAGAATCTCAAGCTATATATATGAACATATGAAAACCTATTCAAATCACTAACAGCAAGAGAAATGCAAATTCAAGCAAGTCTGATAAATTAGCAACACTGACAGATGCATTGTTGGTGAACCTGTGAAGGAAATCAGCTGTTCTGGATAACAATTAGGAACAATCTAGGAAAAGTCACCACATCCTTTCACCTAGCCTTTCCACTATTAGAGACATACCCCAAGGAAGGCAGCAAAGGTCCAATATGAAGAAACAAAATATCCTCTGTTGGAGGAAGGCAGCAAACAAAGAGAGTCTACCCAGCAAAGATGGTGCTTTTCAGTTGAATCTGATTCTTCATGATTTCACTTGAGGTTTTCTTGGCAAAGATACTGGAGTAGTTTGCCATTGCCTTCTGCAGCTCATTTTACAGATGAGGAAACTGAGGTAAATGGGGTGATGTCACACATCTAGGAAGTGTCTGAGATTGGATTTGGACTTGGGAAAAAGATTCTTCCTGATTCCAAGCTCAGTGTTCTATCCATTACACTACCTAGCTGTCCAAAATGTTACAGAAATAACCAGGTATTCTTTCAAACTCTCTCTGCCGTTAATATTAAAATACGAAGAGATTCAACTGATTTGAAAGTTATCTGTGATGGGAAAAGATTTATTCAGTGTCACTTTGAACAATGTAAGAACCCAGTCTTCCAAAAGAACAAGCCCATCCGGGTTCCTTTTTCTGGCTTACAGAACTAAAATACTTCCTCCCCCACCCCCACCCCCACCCCCACCTTTCCCCATGACAACTGTTCTCTGTGACCCTCTATTCATAATCTAACACTCTTTTTTCCTCAACTATATCTTTAATCAAGAAATTTTGTTAGTCAAGAGAACCTGCTTTATCCATTGTTACTTATAGGACCCTGACCAGGTTAATTCACCTTTTCCTGGACTTGAGTTTCCTTAAAATCTATAAAATAATGCTAAAGTCCCCAACCTGCCTCCCTCAAAGACTGTTGTGATGATAGCAATGATAGTGTTGTGTAAACTCAAAAGTCCAACATAAATGCAAGAAATCATTCTTTTTTAAATTCTAAGTTTAGTAACCACAGACATTCCAAACTAAACATTCAAATACACAAATAAAAATCTTGCAAAAATTGGGGGAATCCACAAACTCCTATTATTTAATGTAAGGAATAATCATTACCGATTCTATCAGCTCCAGCGCATCTGTCAAGTTTGGTATTGTAGCTGGACACAAGAAGTTGGCAGCCTCCACCACCCACTTGTATGGAGAACTGACTTCCACGGGAGAATCCTCAGACTTCAGCTCCTTGGGAGTCTCCTCCATGGGGTCAGGGATCAGGTCTTTGGGCGGCTCCTCAGGAGCCCTCTCCTGCTGCTCGGCAGGGGCAGCTGCTGCTACAACACCTGAGGCGGCTGCAGCCATTACACCTGATGTGGTTGCAGCTGTGATACTTGATGTGGTTGCTATCTCCTCCTCACTGACTTCCTCTTCCACTTCCATGACCCCAGTGGACCAATCAGTAGTAAGAGTCTTCTGTTTAAAATAGTAATTAGGGAGGAGAGGGGAATCAAGATTAGCATCAAAATCCAGAAATAAACAAACAACCACAACAAAAATACAAAGAAATAGGACAACAAATAGAATACTTGTTACTATTGTTACTATCTTGTTCAAATTAATAAAAAAATAAAAAATTAAAAAAATTAAAATTTTTTTTTTCTTTTCCTTTATTTTTATTTTTTAAGATCCTACATCAACTAGGTTGGGAATACAAACTTACCCCGACCGTGAGAAATTTTGCTACATTTCATTTCTGATGAGGATTGGCTTGTCCTTCCTTAGGAAGTCCACTGACCCCCAATCCTGGGAGCTCACTATATTGGTGGTATACATAGTATGGTCGATATTTTAGTCCGACTACAGCTCAGAACCACCAAGCTCAGTCTATCCAGTAAGAGAGATCAGAGGTACAACCATCACATGCAGCCTTACAGCATTTTTTTTTAAATTGCAAGGAATTAGGAGTTTGTGGATTTCTATATGATCATTTAAGTTATAATGCTTCTGGGAGTAGAAATTACTCTTAACAGGGCAAAATAAAAGAATGGTCTATTAGAGGAAAAGTTTGCTTGTCGAGAACAGCAATCTAGATTAGCCTTTCTTAAGCACAGGTCTAATGGTATCATTCCATTGATCAAAACCCTTCCATGGTTCCCTAGTGCTGTATTTAAATATTAAACTCACTGGCCTGGAACCCAAGGCACCCATCCATGACTACCATCATCCAAGCGCATGTCATCCCTTCCCAGCCTTGAGCCTTTCCATCCCCCATTGCTTAAAATCCTCTTCATTAGGGGGCTTAGCTGTACCAAACTTAAAACTATGTTATAAAGTGGTGGTCATCAAAACCATTTGGTGCTGGCTAAGAAATACAGAGTATTGGATCAGGGGGATAGGTTAGGCTCAGAGGACACAGCGGTCAAGACTATAGTAATGTAGCGCTTGACAAACCCAAAGACCCCAGTTTCTGGAATAAGAACTCACTATATGACGAAAAGTGCTAGGAACATGGAAAATAGTGTGGCAGAAACTAAGCACTGACCAACACCTAGCAGCCTACCCAAGATAAGGTCTAAACAGGCTCACAACATAAAGGGTGCTCTCATTTAGGGCAACAAGGGAGAGTCTAACTTATGTCCAAAGAAGAACTAGAGAACATTATGAAATGCAAAATGGATCATTTTGATTAAATTAAAAAGGTTTTGTTCAAACAATGCAGACAAGATTAGAAGGGAAGCAGAAATCTGGGGAGGGAGAGAAATTTACAGCCAGTGTTTCTGACAAAGGCCTCAAACTGACTCAAATTTATAATATAAAACAATCTCCAAATGATAAATGGTCAAAGGATAGGAGCAGAGCAAAGTTTTCAGATGAAGAATTTAAAGCCATTTCTAGTCATATGAAAAGAGTGCTCTAAATCACTATTGATTAGAGAAATGCAAATTAAGACAACACCTCTTAGATTGGCTAAAATGACAGGAAAAAGGAATGATAAATGTTGGGGAAGGTGTGAGAAAACTGGGAAATTAATACATTGTCGGTAGAGTTGTGGAGTTATGAATTGATTCAACCATTCTAGGGAGCAAAAGGAGTATAAAAGTGGGCATATCCTTTGATCCAGTCTCTACTGGGTCTGTATCCCAGAGATCTTAGAGGAGGGAAAGGGACCCACATGTGCAAGAATATTTGTGGCAGCTCTTTTTGTGGTGGCTAGAAACTGGAAACTGAGTGGATGCCCATCAATTGGAGAATAGCTTATTCAAGTTATGGTATATGAATATAATGGAATATTATTGTTCTATAAAAAAATGAACTGCAGGCTGATTTCAGAAAAGCCTGAAGAGGTTTATATGAACTGATGCTGAGTGAAATGAGCAGAACCAAGAAAAAATTGTACATGACAGCATGATCAATGTGATCAATTCTTATGGGCTTGGCTCTTTTCAACAATGAAACTTGTGAGGGAAAGAGCCATCCACATCCTGAGAGACAAGTATGGAGACTGAATGTCGATCAAAGGATAGTATTTTCATTTTTTGTTGTTGTTTGCTTGTTTTTTTCCTTGTGTTTTATTTTTCCTTTTGATCTGATTTTTCTTGTGCAGCATGATAAATATGGAAATATGCTTTAAAATGTTTAGAAGACTTGCACATGTTTAACTGAATAGCTATTGTATTGCTTGCTGTCTAGGTGGGGGAAGGGGGAAAATTGTAATAAGGTTTTGCAAAGGTAAATGTTGCAAACTACCTTTGCATGTATATGGAAAAATAAAATACTTTAAAAGATTATCTTTACTACCAACTCCCTCACACTGCTGACCTTCTATTAGTCTTCCAAAGTTTAATTCAAATGCCACCAGTGCCATGAAGCATTTCCTGATTCTTCCCTCCCAGCTAAAATGGATCTCTCTATTTGATCTCATAGTACTTTATACTCTTCCTATAAACCTAGTTCATCATAATTATTTATTGGAATTTATTTGCTAGAAGTTACAGCTCAACTCCTCCAATAGTTTAGAAAACCTGTGAAAACAGAGCTCTTTATCATTTTATTTCCTTAATTTTCATTTTATTTTTTCCCAGGTACATGTAAAAACAAATTTCTTTTTTGCGCTAGCAAATTTATTTATTTTTGATATATATTATTTAATGAATCATATGGGAGAGTAAAAATCAGAAGCAAAAGGGAAAAACCATGGGAGATTAAAAAAAAAAAAAAAAACAGACGTGAACACAGCATAAATTTACACTCAGTCGCCATAGTTGGTTTTTTTTTTTCTGAGGAAGGCATTTTCTGTCCAAAGTCTATTGGGATTGCTTTGGATCACTGAATCACTTGCCAAGAACCAAGTCTTACATAGTTGATCATTACACATTCTTCTTGTTATTGTGTACAATGTATTCCTGGTTCTGCTTGTTTTGCTCAACACTAGTTCATATAAAAATCTTTCCAGGCCTTTCTAAAATCAGCTTGTTCATCATCATTTTTTAAAAGAACAATAATATTCCATTACTTTCATATAACACAACTAATGCAAACATTCCCCAACTAAAGGGCATCTACTCATTTTCCAATTCTTTGTTACCTCAATAAGAGCTGCTACAGACATATTTGCCCATATGGGTCCTTTTCCTAAAAACAATTTTCAACATTTGTTTTTAAAATTTTGAGTTCCAGATTCATTCCCTTCCATCTTTATTTTTTAATATTGCCCCAGCATCTAGAAGTTTTAATAAACATTTACTTGATGATTTATCAACCAGAAAATCTAGGGATAGGAATGGAAGAGAATTCAGGGATTCTCTAATCTAAGCATCTCATTTTACTCCAAGGAAATTGAGGGGGAAGAGAGAGAACTAATCTGAAGTAACTAACGTTTTTTTGAATACCTAGCAAGTCTCAGGCAGGGTGCTGACCCAGTGGAAAGAATAGCAAAACAGTACCCACCCCACCCTCTGGGGGATTCCACTCTGAGGGACTGGCTTGGATTCTTCCTAAGGAAGAGTGCCTACTAGATTTACCTGGCTCTCTGCAGAATGCAAACTCTGACCCTCCCTATCCTCCAGCTCCACGAGCAGGTACACAGACTTTGGGTCCTTGGTCTCACTCAGGAAGCCTCCGGTGTCCACCTTCCGTTTGATGGTAGAGTTCCAATGGTTCTTCACCGCATTGTCAGTTCTGTCAAAGAGATTGGCGACTTTGTAACATGGTTGTGACCACTCTCATAGCACAAAGCTGCTCAGAGTATAGAGCACTGGGTATCAACGTGGGGTGCCCACTGATCTTAACAGACTGCCTGGTTCTGATGGATGCAAAGGGCTAGTACCCATACTACAAAAATTAGGCTCAAAAACAAAGAAACCAAGCATACAACCAGTTTCCTTTTGTAAGAAAAATATAAGGGCAGGCAGGAGGTACAGTGAGTGGAATGTGTGGCCTGGAGAAAGGAAAACCTGAGTTCAAAAGAAAAATATATTCCTAATATCTAAACTAAAAAAGAATGAAAACACAGGAGAGCTATAGGCCAAGATGATAAATGAAGGCTGATTAAAAATTTTTAAATAAAATCCTGAAACAGGTTGCAGTGATTCATCTAAGAAATCATTCATTATGATTAAGTTGTATTCATATCAGGGATGTTAGAATAGTTAGTAATAGGAAAACAATCAAGATGATAAAATAACAAGAATATCCGAAACCACATGATTATCTCAACAGATGCAGAAAAAACTTCTGACAAAATCCCATCTTTTACAGAAAAAACGTCCCCAATGTCTCTTAATTCCACTATCTTCCCACTGTTAATTATTTCCCATTTTTCCAATATGTGATTTACTAGTATATGTTTACAAGTTAACTCCCTCATTACATCATGAGCACCTTGAGGACAGAGATTGGCTTTTGCCTCCTTTTCTATCCTCAGCATTTAGCATAGTGTCTGGTACACAGGAGGTACTAGGTGTTTGCTGAATAATTAAACACCATACTCATTTATGTACCCTCCTGCCAAAACAAAAAAAACCAATAACAAAAAAAAAACCAAACACATACTACCCTAAAAATTATAATAGAAGGACCTTTTTAAAATATAAAAAGTAGCTAAAAACAAGAACAAGCATATATAATGGAGATATACTAGAACATTTTTCAGTAAATACAAAAGTAGAATAAGAATGCTTAATCTGCTTACTATTACTTGATATAGTTTTAGAAATCCTAGCAAAAACCAGTAAAATAAAAGAAATCAAGGGTTTACATATAGGTAAAAAGGTAAAATTTACTTTAAAAAATCCTGATGAATTAGCAAAGATTAAGTGAAAAGTAGCTTCGACAAAGTTGCAAACTACAAAATTTCTATGTTCTAGATAACAAAATTAAAGAGAATGAGAGTTTCTATTCCAAATAACTACAAAATCCAAAATCTATCAATGCCCACAAAATAACTTGTGTTCCTTAAAAAAGTAAAAAACAACAAATAGCTGGAGAAATATTTAGTGATCCTTACTAGATTGTACCAATTTTAACATGATAGCTTTAATGCTATACCAAATAATTTTAAAAATTGATAAATATTTTTATCATAATGAAACTTAACAAAATCTATTAACATAATTCACTTGAAAAATAAAATATGAAGGAAGGAAATATAAAGAGAAGTGAAGAGAGAATAGAAGTTCTTAACCTCAATCTATATTATAAAACCATCTGGTGGTATGGGAAAAGACTACACATAGAAAATTCAGATTTAACAAATCTCAATAACCCAATTTTTTTTTTAATATATGAGAAAACACAAATTACTTAACTATCTGATAAAAACTACTGGGAAAACTGGAAAGCAGTTTGGCACAAACTAGACTTAAATCAACAACTTATGTCATATTTCACAAAACTTTCTAAATGGACTTATATTAAAGAACATATTGTATTTCTATCATTTTAACATATATTGGTCTATTTGCCATCTAGGGGAAGGTGTGGGGGAAAGGGCGGGAAATTGGAACATAGAGTTTTACAAGGGCTAATGTTAAAGAATTGTCCATGTATATGTTTTGAAAAATGAAAAGCTTTAATTTTAAAAATTAAAAAACTTTTTAAAAGAACATATTGCAAAAAAGTTAAGCAAATCAAGCCTCAGATACTGGTAGATGTATTCTTAACCAAACAGGGGACTGAGTTAATTATAGATGGTAAAAAAGATTAACTTGATTACAAAAAAAAAAAACAGAAAAGCTTTCGCACAAAAGAAATCAATATGCCTGTTCTTAAGGGGAAGGTGGGGAAAGAGGGATACTGGAGATAAGGATAAGTAAGGATACTGAAGAGAGAAGATCAAATGGGGAAAAAAAAACTCTTATCAAATTTCTTTAATAAGGGTTTAGTATCAAGATAAAAAAAACAATTAGCAGATTTAAGACCAAAAGCCATTTCCCAAATAGATAAGTGGTCTAAAGCTTTAAATAAAAAGTTCTTTAATAAAACTGTTAACCAAGTGAAATCACTAATAATCAGAGAAATACAAATCAAAAGAATCCTGAGGTTTTATTTCACACCCTGCAAACTGGCAAAGACAGCAAAAGATGGGAATAATGAATGTTGGAGGGGGATAGTAAGATAGTGCCTGGTTGGAGGATGGATATTGCCATCATGTCGGAGTCTAAGCTTCAGTACATCTGACTGCAGCTGTTCAGACCTCTCTGCCACAGGTGGGACAGAAACTGTCCTTGTGAACATCTGGGATGGCTTTGCTAATTCTGCACAACTTTCACTTCTTCTGAGCTCATAGAGCACAGCACCTTCTCTGATGAGAACACGCTGCACTGGGAGATCCTGTGTTTCCCATATCATACAACTGATTCTAAAGTTCTTAAGAGAGACCTTCGGAATGGCCTTGTATCACTTTTTCTGACCACCTTGCTCTGGGTGAGTTCTCCATAAAATATTTTTTTAACAAGTTGGGGGGTCCATTGCTTAAACAAAAGCTGACTGCAATTTTCCAGATTTTATGGCAAGAGGAAATTATGCTCCAGGAGTTCAAGATGCCTCCATTGTCCATCTTTATAAAGGTAAGGGAATAGATCATCCTGTGACAATGAGGGGTTGGGGGAGAAGGGAGGTCTCTCTCAGTCACAGTTGACAAGACTCTTGCCAGAATCTTCTTTAACAGGCTGACCTTAGACTTAGGAAAAGTTCATCTACCTGAGAGCCAGTGTGGCTTCAGAAGGGGCAGAGGAAGAGTCCATGTGGCGTTTACAGCCTGACAACTTTAGGAAAAGTTGTTGATGGAGCTGTAAATAAGTAAAACCGTTTTGAAAAGCAATTACGAATTAACTAAAATGTTTATACACTTTGATCCAGAGATTCCACTGATAGATCTATATTCCAAGGAAATAATAAGAAAGCCAGAATATACATTGAAATATATGCAGCATCATTTTTTGTGACTGCAAAGAATTAAAAGCAAAATAGATACCAATTATGGAATGGCTGAACAAGTTATGGTGTATAAACATAATGACATATTACCATGGAGTAAAAAAATAATAATGACAGGGGCTGCTAGGTTACCCACAGGGCAGAGTGCCAGGAATAAAGTAAGACTTCAAAACTTCTTGGGTTTATATTTGATTTCAATTATGAGCAAGGATCCTGGGCAAGTCACTTGACCCTGCCCACCTCAGTTTCCGCACCTATAAAATGAACTGGAGAAGGAAATGGCAAACCTCTCCAGTATCTCCTACCAAGAAGGCCCCAAATGTGATCATAAAAAGTTGGGCATGTTTAAAATAAGTGAACAAAAAAAAATGACAAATATGATGAATAAGCAGAGAAGCACATGATGCAAAGTGAAGCAAGCTGAGTCAAGAAAACAAAATACATTTTGAAGAGAACAATGTAAATGGAAAGAAACATGGCAAAAATCAAAAGCCAAGGTTGGAAAATTACAAAAATTAAGCATGAGTCCAAAGAAGAGCTATGAGAAGATAGATCCCATCCCCAACCCTATCCCTTTGTAGGTGAGAAATACATTTTTAGACTTCTTAAATGTATTTGTCCGTTATACTGATTTTTTTCCCACTCTTTTTAAAAAAAAATCTTTGCCAACTCCTATTTGTTATTTTAAAAGAAAACTACTTAGTAGTTTCTCATCCATAAGGAAGTCTACTTCCTCTACATTCTTCTCATGGATACTAGGAATCACTCAATTATATTTTAACAATTTTAACACAAAAAGATTGAAAATATTTTCTCTTCCTGACCCTAGGAAAATTTGAGGGGTTTCTATCATAATGAATAGAAAATTGAACCTGGGATGAAATTCTGTCTCCATCTCCATTTCTACCTACGTAATTCCAGGCAAGTCATTTAATATCTCTAAGTCATATTTTGCTCACGTGTAAAATGGTTACAATAATAATGTTAATTAGTGCCTAGGTCTCCCAAGGTTATTCTTAAGTTCAAACAAAATAATGTATGTAAAGGGAACTACAAATCTTAAAGCACTATGTGTAGTGTTATCATTATTCTAATTCAAAAAGGAAAGAAACTTTCCAAACGAATCAATAAACTTAATAAAAGTTCCATGTGCCTGCCACAGTGCTGAGACAAAAGACCCTACCGTCAAGGAGCTTACAAGCTAATCAAAAAAAAAAAAAAAAAAAAAAAAAGCAAGCAACATGCAGGATAAATGGGAAATAATTAACAAGTTCCAAAAAGCACTGGAATTAAGAATTGGGAAAGGCTTCTTGTATTTCTCATTCTTCCATTTCTTGGGGGGTAAGTTAGATAAAGAAAGTATTTCATACAGTTACAGCTCTACAAAAGGGAACTTAACAGAACGGTACAGAAATAAACCTGGAGATTGTTAGTTCAATAAATCCATAGTTAAAATGCAACATTTTGGGGCAGCTAGGTGGCGCAGTGGACAGAGCATCAGCCCTGAATTCAGGAGTTCAAATCTGTTCTCAGACACTTTACACTTCCTAGCTGTATGCCCCTGGGCAAGTCACTTAACCCCAGCCTCAGGGGGAAAAAAATACAACCATTTTGGAAAGCATTACAGATTTTAAAAAGATTACAGAGAGTAATACCTCTACTACCTTCTGCAAAGGCCAGACTTCCTCCAGGGTGTGGTGTCCCATGCTAGACATCAGATTTTTAGGAGGGACATTGATAAATTGGAACAAATTCATATAGAAAACAAAACAATAAGGGGACTGGAATACGCCATTCCTTTCCCTTTTGCCACATTCAAGAATAGAGTTTTGAAACCTTATCTAAATCTATGAGGAGCCCACAGATTAATAAACTCAAAGTGAGCCTGGTGAAAAAGGTAGACTCTAGAAAGATATGAGAACCTAATTTTGGGTCATCCAAAAAACTAAAGCTGGACTACCTTTAGCTAAGTCAGAGAATAAAGAGCCATATTATGAGAGTTTAAAATCTCCCCACTGCCAAGTTGCAAACTCTTTTACTTCCAAGAGTAGGAAGAAAAGAATATTATCTGTGGGAGGCAGGTTAAAATGGGGACAATAATATTCTGCTTCCTACTATAAAGTGGGCCCATTAGCGGGCTCCTAGATTGTTTAGTGTCTAAACTGAATATATACAGAATATCCCATGTGCACAGCTTGCATAGCGCAGATTAAGAAGTTTAATCTCCCCCTAGCTCTTTAGGTATTGGGGGACTGTGTTTTT
This sequence comes from Sminthopsis crassicaudata, assembly GCF_048593235.1. Taxonomy (NCBI): domain Eukaryota; kingdom Metazoa; phylum Chordata; class Mammalia; order Dasyuromorphia; family Dasyuridae; genus Sminthopsis; species Sminthopsis crassicaudata. The sequence continues at coordinate 441,694,150 of NC_133618.1, read as the reverse complement.
AAAAGGCTAGTCAGCTGTGAGGAAAATGCTTTATAAACCCTAAAACATTATGGAAACACGAGCTACTATTTACCTTAGTGACAAAGATTTAACCAACAAACATGAATAAATTGGCTGATATATTCTAGAAAGCATGGCATAGGGCCTCTGAGAGCTCAAGTACTAACTGCCATAGACTAACTCTATGACCTGAGGCAAGTCATTAACCTCAAAGAACCCCAGGCAACTCTAATTTTATAAGATGCAGAGCAGAGGGCAATCTGCTTTGATGAAGAGAGGTTACTTGATGAAAGTTCCTTACACCAATTAAATGACAGAGCACACCCAGAAGTTCACCCAGGAGGGGATGGATTGGATTTTTTTGTCTTTGCATCCCCAGCACACAAGCACTTTCTTTTCTAAACCAAACCTTTAAGTTAATTGGTATAAGGAACTCCCAGTGAGTACATTTTATTTAATGTAAGCTGCAGGATGTTACTGCCAAGTGAGCTATTATTATCTTCCTCACTATATAAAGCAGGTATCATCACTTTAATGGTAATAATAATAGCTAACATTTCCTTATGGGTGTAAAATACTTTACATTCTCTGACCCTCAGATCTGCCCTGTGCTTCATATGTGCCAAAATATTTAGAGCAGCACTTTTTGTGATGGCAAAGAACTAACAAAGAACATGCCCAACTATTGGGGAAAGGCTAGAGGCATGGCCATTCTGAGATTTAAGAAGTGAGAATGATGAATACTTAGGAAATATGGAAAGACTTGAATGAACTAATGCAAAACAAAGCAAATAAAAGCAGGAAAACAATTCAGACAACGACCACAAACAACATAAATGGGAAAGTACCACTTCCTCCCCAAAGAAAATAAAAACTGATTGCTACAAAATTATAAAGAATAAATTTATGGTCCCTACAAAAGATAGGAGACACTCCTGACAATCCTTTGTGGAGACAGAGAAATAAGATTTCCACAGGTGTAAAACATAGCATAAGGTCAGATTTTTTGAATGTATCAACTGGATTTGCTAGGTTTTTAAAAATTGTAAGGGAGGAGGAATGGGGAGGATACTTGGCGAAAATACGTGGATAGCATAAAAACAATCAAAAAGCATTTTTTAAAAATGCCTAGTAAAATATGTATTAATCCCATTCCTATTTTAAAGATAAATTGAAAGCCAGAGAGGTCAAGAAATTTGTCCATCTATTCATTAAGTGGCAAAGAAAAGTTCACAGCTCTTTCCATTATCTCGTAATTAATGTTGCAGGTGAAACAGATGAGGTTTGACATTTTTTCCTCCACTCTTTTCCCCAATCTCAAGGAGTCTTGTTCTGCCTCCTGGACACATTCTGTGCTATACACTAAGAAAAAGTATTTTCTCCTAAGAAGCCTTTTCACACTGCAGCCTGACCTTGAAATTATGGTTTCCCCTGTCCCCTAAAGGCTGCAAGTATCTACCTTGTGGTGGGCCAGAGAGAAGGGCGACAGCTTGGCAATACAACAACAGATTAATTTAAAGCAAGAGGCGTGAGAGATACTTAAATCATAATTGATTTTCCTGGGATTTGTCTATGGGGAGAAAGAAATACCCTCCTCCCAAAGCACATAGCCCTCTCCCTAAAAGAAGACCACAAAAGAATGCTTGAACTGGAGGACCTTTGGCTCAATGCTCTCAGTTTTATAAACGAGGAATCTAGGGCCCAGCAAGAGGAGGGAAGTTACTCCAGATGACATAAAGAGTGGCAGAAGGGGCTCCAAATCTGTACCTGTTGCCTCCTACCCTCCTGCTCCTATCGTGAGCTCCTACCTCAGACAGTTGCTATTTCTCACCTCGTGATGAATCCTTCCTGCACCCCCTCCCAGCCTTCTGATTCCCTCTTGTGAATGAAGACTGACCTGGGACTCTGGAGAGCCTGATTTTGCCTTACCTTCCAGGGAGAAGCTTGGCAATCTCGGCCCAGCGGTTGCCCAGGACCTTGTGAGCCTCACAGATGATGCGGTCCTCCTCCTCCGTCCAGCATGACTTCTTCACCTCGGGGTTCAGGTGATTGTGCCAGCGCTCTCTGCACTGCTTCCCCAGACGCCCTTTCAGGTGCTTGGCAATCAACGTCCATTGTTTGGTGCCATATTTCTTCACTAGTTCAATGACCTTTTGGGAATTGGGGAAATAACCATAAAAGAATTCAACTTAACAAGCATTTATTAAGTGCCCACTACTGCATAAGGCCCTGGAGACAATGAACATAGCATGTATTGATTTACATTCAATCTCTATAGTTCTTTTTCTGGATGCAGATGGCATTTTCTGTCCAAATTCTAATGGGATTGCTTTGGATCACTGACCAAGTCTTTCATAGTTGATCATCACACATTCTTGCTGTTATTCTGTACAATGTATTCCTGGTTCTGCTTGTTTCGCTCAACATCAGTTCGTGTCAATCTTTCCAGGCCTTTCTAAAATCAGCTTGTTCATCAATTTTTTTAGAATAATAATATAGGAGATGAGAAAGTCTTAACCTTTTTGGGGGCCATAGACTCTTTTGGCAGCCTGGGGAAGGAAAGGGATTCCTTATCAGAATGTTTTTAAATGTCTAAAATAAAATACATAGGACAACAAAGGAAACTGCCATCATTGAAATACAATTATCTGGATACTCTTTAAAAACAAATTCACAGACCCCATGTTAAGATCGTTTACAATAGGTATTTTAGGCATTTCTATTCTTCACCCACCTACTAGTGGTTCACTCTACTAGCAATAAGCCTTTTTCTACTTGGCTAAACAAATGACAGACTGGGCCAGGACTGGAAACTTTTCTAATTTGGTGGGAACCTATCAGAGCCTGAACATTACTTAAAGGAGCCTGAGAGAACCACAGGTGGCTCATTGCTAAACTAGGATGAGACATCTATAGATCTTAATGGACTAACTTTGTTAAGGTAGACAGTACTCTAGGCAGACAGTAGTAGTAGCACAATAGCTATATTTATGTAGCACTTTAAGTCTTTAAGCTCTTTACATAGGTGAACTCATATAAGCCTCATACCAACAGTAAAGTAGGAGTTATTATTATACCCATTTTATACAAAGTTTACCTAAGATTCTAGGAAGTATTTGAGGCAAGATTAAAAACTTATCTTCCAGACCCTTATCTATCCACTCCATTACTTTGCAGCCTTATCCCATTTTATCCAATCAAGGGGGGTTTTATTCCCATTTCACAGATGAGATAAAGAGCAAAGTCTGAATTCAATGGCTAATCACTTCCTGAAGGTGGTTCTAGGTTTTGCCTGCAGCGTGATCTAAACTGTTCTACTTTCTCAAAAGATTTGGAATAGTCTCAGCAACCAACTAACTCTCTATCTTTTGTGAGGACTGATAAGTGTAACCAACCTAACTCATTAGGGAGATGCCCATCATCACCAATATGACTAATTTTGTAATTATGGCACCCTATGAAATTGAAGAACTCAAAATGGCCCTCGGATCTACACGGCCCTCTTCTCCTACAAATTTTAAACTATTTATAAATATTATTATTAAGCATTATTAATGTGGGCTAAGGGGGAACCAAATGAAACAATAGATAGGGTCAATTTCAACACTTGAGGTTTTTAAAGTCCTACTTCAAATTGTAACAATGACACAATCATGTGTCCCTGTGCAGATATCCCTTTCAGGATCCCTTATGCTTAACATTAATCAGACTGCAGAAATGCACAGATCTATATGGAGTGAAGAAGTTTTCTTACCTGGGAGTTCCCTATACCAGTGAAACCATGGGGGCAAATTAAAGACTCTAAGAAACTGTCCAGTGGCCAATAAACTGACCTCCTATTTAAAGAATTGAACCACATGGACACTAGTCTTGGAGAAACCACCAAAACAAGGGTGGAAGGACAAAGCAGTGGTTCTCCTAAGACAAAGGAGCCACCAGAACTAATTTTATCCTGTGTCCCAAGCCAACAAAAACCATTATTTCATGAGAATCAACTTACAAGTATTTAAGTGCCTTCTTTATGTGAGGGACTAAGCTAATAAAAGCTTAGAGGTATAAGAAAGGAATGGAAGAATACAAGCATTAATTAAGGTACTGTTCTGAGTACTTTACAAATATCTCATTTGATACAAACCTCTAGATGTGATTTCCATTTTACAGACAAGGAACTTGAGGCAGAAGGGTTCAGAGATTGGGTTATGGTCAAAAAAAAGAAAGAAAAGAAAAAGGCACCATGAAGACAATAGCTGCTTTAAAACCCACATCTAATATAGAGGAGAAGAGGTAGAAAAATAATATGAAAAACCTGACATGATCATCCAAACTAAGGCGGCACTCATGTTAATATACTATTGCAATACAGTGGAAAAAAGCAGCAGCAGAGGTTCAAATCCAACCTGACACTTATGACCTCTGTGAGCTTCAAATAACTTTTTTTGGGACCTCAGTTTCCTTAGCTTTATAAATGAGGGGGAGGGGGATTGTTATTGTTATCATTCAGTTATTTCAATCTTGCCAACTCTTTGTGACCTTTTTGGAGATTTTTCTTGGCAAAGTTGCCAGAATGGTTTTCAGTTTTCTTTTCTAGCTCATTTTGCAGATAAGGAAACTGAGTTTATAATTTTATGAGTAACATTTCTGAACGGATTTAAAGTTTTAAAAAAAGGCTTTCTCTCAAAAAGAAGCCAGAAGAAGATGGCAAATTGCTACCATACCTGTTTTTCAGACAAATAAACGTAGAACAGTCTCCTTACAGGGCCAAAGTCACCACCCAGGCCTTAAGTGTCAGAGTCAAACCCCGGACTCCTGACTCCAAGCCGTGTGCCCTCTTCACCAGATGAGAGACAAACTCCTAGAGACCAGGACACAGGGTAACCTTACCTTTTGATCTTCTTCCTTTGTCCAAGGTCCCTTGACAAGGTCTGGATTCAAAACCCTCAACCACCGATACTGGCACTGCTGATCACTGCGATTCTGGGACAGTGAATTCAGAGCAAGCAGAAAAAGAGAGAAATCAGAAATACAAGTCAGAGAAGCTTGTCTGATCCAACCCATTCACAACATCCCAACAGAGAGTAATGGGCCCAATGGCCCCCTGAGAGTCTCTCCCAGCTACAGGGCCTTACTGCCTGTCTGGATATCTCATCCCACTTTTGTATAATAATGCAGAAACGTTTACTTGCACTGAGCCTAAATCTGCCTTTCTGACCTTCCACATGCCCAGAGAACTAGCAGAGCAAGCAGGAAAGGCCCAATGAGCTAGCTCAGTTATATAAGGCACAAATAAGGACATTGATATTCACAAAGGCAAGGTCAAGGGGTCAATCCTCCCATGAGGGTAAGTAGAGTTCATTCTTTACTCTACCTTGTCAATCACCTTCCAGATACTTTGCAGACATCAGATGAGAGCATGTGGATGAATCCGTGCAAATTCACATACCAAAACCCCCAGAGAGAAAACAACTGAAAGTTCACAGCCTAAGTCATCCTTGGTCCCCCATTCTGACTCCAAAATCACCACTGCACAGCTTCCTAATTGGATAACATAGGCCCACCTCTCCCCTCCACCTTCCAATGAAAAGGTGACAGCCCTAAGACACAGATCTGAGAGTCTCTGACAGCTCAAGAACTCTCCATGTGCCCCTGTAAATTCTACTCAAGTCCTACTCTGCCCTCTCAGACCACCCAGAACCAAGGGGGGGGTCCCTCTCTTGCACATGACAAATTTCTCCAGATGCCTTTTTCTTCCAATTTAACATCCCCTGATTCTTTCAACCACTCTTTACATGACAGGTGCTTCCAGATATTTCACTAGCCTGGTAACACTTGCCCAAACATAATAATAATTCATGATAACAGTAAACAGCACTGTGTGTCAGGCACAGTATTAAGTACTCTAAGGCTATTATCTCATTTGAGACTCACAGCTCTGTGAGGCAAGTGCTACTGTTTATCCCCATTTTACAGATAACTTGTTCAAGATCACACAGCTAGTAAATGTTTGAAGCTTCCTGACTCCAGATCTGGCACTCTTATCAAAATAAAACAATAATGATGAGGAAGATAATGGTGGTGATAATAATAGCTAACATTTATATAGTGCTTACTATGTGACAGGTACTTTACAATTTTTATTCCATTGGATCTTCACAATAATCCTGGGTAGTAGGTGTTATTTATTATTTCCATTTTATAGATGAGGAAACTGAGGCAAACAGAGGTTAAGCTGTGTGCCCAGGGTCACACAGCTAGTAAATGTCTATGGTTGAATTTGAACTCAAGTCTTTTACACTCTGGGCCTATCTACTGTGCCACATAGCTGCTCTTAATAATAATTTGCATTTATTTTAAAATTTTCATTTATACTCCACATAGTCTAACAATGAAAGGGAGCAATCATGGCATGCCTTGATCTGACAGAATCCTAAGATGTATCTTAATTTTCCCTTCTTCATCCCTCTACTTGTACCCTTGATTTCTTCTTTTGCCCCCTCTATCATTCTTCCCATCTTGTTATCTATCTTTGTGGGTTTTGGGGCTGAGACAATTGCGGTTAAGTGACTCGCCCAAATTCACACAGGTAAGAAGTGTTAAGTATCTGAGTCCAGATTTGAACTCAGATCTTCCAGATTTCAGGGCTGGTACACCATCCACTGCACCACCTAGCTGTCCCCCTGTTGTCTATCTTTAATATTCTCCCTGAAGGAGGTGGAAATTTATTAAGAACTACTAGTTGTATTCTGTTATAGTACGTTATTTACAAATATATTTAACATTTCCTTTAAAGAATTTTTTTTTTAAATCACAGTCGAAAAATTGTACTGAAAAATACTATTTCAAGATGTCTGGACTGAGAATACCTCACACTTGGTAGATAGAAGGGAAATCATTAAAATAATCTTTTGCTAAATTTGGGAAGAAGCTACCAGCATGATATAATGGATGAAAAATTTGGATTTAGAATCTACAGATCTAGATTCCAACCTCTGCCCTGTTAAACCTAGAACCCATATGACCTTGAGCAAAATCAATCCACCTGTCTATCTCAGTTTTCCCCTCTGTAAATGACAAGTTGATAAGATGATTTCCAGGGTGTCTTCCAGCTCTGACATTCTTAAGATCTCCTTTCTTTGAGAAAACAAAACAAAACTCTGTGTACTGAGCAATATATCCCTTCCTTTCCCAGAAACAAAACTCGCAGAAGTTCCCAAAAGCCCCCCCCCCCCCCTGGTGCTTACAGGAAAGTGGCTTGCAAGAAACTTCCAGTCCTGCTGTCCATATTGCCTCACGAGTGCCTTCAGCTGCTCATCCTAAAAAGGACCAGATATTGAATCAGTTCACAGGTGTTCAGAATCCATGAAGTGGTTCATCTCCAGAAGATAAGCTCCCCCTAAGATGGATTTTTACTCCCCTATTCTCATATATTCCCACTCCTCACCCATGACACTGCATCCTCCTGTCTTCACACCCTTGAGGAAGTGGTCCCATCATACCTGAAACACCCCCTTCTCATCAAATCCCTTCTTCCCCCCTCCAAAGCACAGCTCAGAAGCCACCTCCTATATAAGTAGCCTTTTCAGATCCCTTACTTCGATTATCAGCATTCTCTGATTTAAGTTTTTTTGGATATAACTATATTTACTTGTGTATAGGTGGCATCAATTTTATCCCCTGTAATTGAATGTAAGCACTTTGAGGGAAGGAGATATTTTAAGTCAATATATCCCCCTGCCCTCAAAGCAGAATACAAATTCACATAGTACAACTTGAATATTCTACTCAGATTGAGCAGAGTCCTGGTAAGCTTTTAGGGCTGTCGATCAACTAGTCATGAAATCCACCATAAGGATTTCCTGGATCTAACCAGGTGTCAGTGCTCTATGAGAAGGAAACCATCAATCCTCTGGTGCCATATTAGAAAACTAGACAAAAACCTTTCTCCCTAGTTATGAAAGATCATCCTCAAAGGAGAGTCTAACACAGGCTATGATCAAGCACAGGGTTCAACAACAAGAATGATAGTCTAATAATTTCCCCCGGCAATTTTCTCTTTTACGTATTACTTACACTAACTTACAGCAGGATGAAAAGATGTTAATAGTCTAGAACAAGGGTTCTCAAACTACAGCCCGCCAGGTTATGGCAAATGGGGCGAAGCAGAGACAGTGTGAAGTTTTGTTTTTATTTTAGTCCAGCCCTCCAACAGTCTGAGGGGACAGTGAACTGGCCCCCTGTTTAAAAAGTTTGAGGACCAATGGTCTAGAGGATCAGGTCAGTCCATACTCCCAGTTTTCCCCTTGTTTTCTATATCTCACATTCTCTTATCTTTCCCTTCTGATCTTCCTTATAGAGCCTCTCTCTCCAAACCCAGTGGTACCTATCCAGGTTCAAGTCTGGCAACCATACTCTCCCTCACTTACCTCTTGGTGGGTCCACTTGACCTTGCATTTATTTTCCCTCTGTTCCTGTACATCCGAATCTGTGTCCTGACAGTGCAACTCATCTTGATCCTCGATGCTAAAAATGTCAATGCATCCATTTAAAATTTAAGACTTCATTAGGGTAGAATATAACTTTTCTCCTCATTTACATACACACTCAGGCCTATCAGTCAGAAGGAATTTATTTACTAGTCCTTGATATTTTCAAAACATATTCTGAGTAATGATTTTAAACTTATAAAACTCTTGGGGAAAATGTGACTAATTGGTTGAAATTTTTCCCCCCTTTTCACTAGGATCAAGGGTTCTTAAATCTGGGTTTTGTGAACTCATTTGATAACTATTCCAACGAATTTTCGTTGTGATACATATTTTATTTTATGCATCAAAAAAACATGCTTTTGAGAAGGGTTCTGCCAAATGAGTATGACAACAACAAAAAAAAGTTAAAAAGCCCTGGACTACATCTTCTAGAACAATTTCCTAGAAGCAAAATATAAATGTCCAAGACAGTCAGACCCACTCCAAGAACAGGTTTTATTCCCAAAGTTCTCTTTCAGAAGTAATATTAGATAGCTGTGCACCCTAAAAAGTCAGTTTCACCTACAGTGTAGCTGAAATAGAACGTAACCACTTTTTACATTGTTTCTATCAGAGAAAAGTGCACCTACAGTTCCTCTTCCACCCAGACCCAGCAATGCCTCAACCCACAAAAGAAAATAATCACAGCATCGGACAAAGACAAGCAAGCACCCTCAAGCTTCTCCCTGTGACCCCAGGGGAAAAGAAATCTTGACTGAGAGCATTAGTAGATAAGCAACTACAGACTCACCCCAATCAGCCTCGAGCACCTGGCCAAAGGAAGCCCAGGGCCTCAATGGGCCAGTGGTTCCCCACCCCCACCCCCACCCCCACCCAGAGGCGCAGAGGGGCAGCTCCAGGGGAAGTCCAGACCCTCTCCTCCCACAGAAAGCCGAAAAACTGACCCATTGATTAAACCAACGAGACCCCCACCCCAGGGAGTGGGGGGGAAGGCAGCTGGGCCCTCACCCCCAAGTTCTCCGGGAGTTTCACAGGGGGAGCCAGAAGAGGAAGAGGAGCCATAGCGACCCGTCGGTAAAGGTGTTTCCGAGAGTAAATAAAGTAGGCCCCCAGAGTCCCCCCTAACTTACCCGCGAGTCCGGCGAGCCATGCCCTCTCTGCTGCCCCCAGGGCCACGGGGTCATAAAGGCGGCGGAGGGAGCGAGGGAGGGGGGAGGAAGAGGGGGTAGTACAACGGAGCTGCAAGAACGGAGAAAGGTGCGAGGAGGGAAGGCGAGAAACGAGGAGAAGTGGGGGACGAGAAGGTGGGAGAGGGAGTGGGAGAAGGGAGGAAAAATGGGGAAACTGAGAAGAGGGGAGAAATGTGGAGGAGAAAGGAAAGCGGGGGAAATTGGGGCAGGAAGGGGCAATCGGGAGGCTGAGGAAAAGAGAAAGGGAAAGACGGGGAAAATGGGGGGAAAGGCAAGAAAAGTGGAAATGGGGGAGGTAAGAGAAAAGGAGCGAAGGGGGAGGACTGGGGGGAGGGGGGGACAGTAGCCCGCCTAGCTGAGCCTCTCCTATCCTGCCGAAAGCTTGCCGGCGTAGCCGCTAACAGCCCCCGGCTAGGGAATGCAGCTCCAGGCTGGAGGGAAGAGGAGGGGAGGCCGGGAGCTCCGGGGGCCCCGTCCCTCCAAGGCTGCCCCGCGCGGGGCACTTCCCGCAGCCGACGTGGGAGAGCGGGACACGCCGCCGCCGCCGCCGCGGACACAGGAGGACTTTCCTATCTCGCGCCAACTCGGGTCGGCCGCCTCCCTCGTTCCCTCCTCCCCGGGGCTGGCGCGCGAGCGTGCGCGAGGCGGACGCCCGGGAAGCCAGAGGCAGAGTGCTGGGTGGCTGGCTGGAGGGCGGGAGGCGGAGGAAGGGAAAAAGAGGCGCGCGCGGGTAAAGTGCAAGAAATTTTGCAAAGCCCCCGCCACCCGCCGGCCCATCCACCCACCCCTGCACGCCTCACCACCGCGCCCCAACTTACGGGTTGCAGGCGAGAAGACCCTGGCGCTCCCCTCTCCCCCGAGTTGCCGAGGAGCAGGGAGAGCCCAGCCAAGGCGGGCAGGGAACCGACCCGCACGTGCCCAGGTGCCCCCCCGCTTTGAAAATGCCTCTTTTTTAAAGCCCATCGCAGATGGGGAGTCAGGGGACCCTAGCTCAGCTGGGTCCAGAAATAACCAAAAGCTCGCCAAGTTAAATGTTCAGATATGGCTTTTTAACTGGGCTGAACTGAAGCCCCTGTTGCAAGGGGTTTTGGGAAATGTAGTTTTGTTTTGTGGGGTTTGTTTTTTTTTTTTTTTTTTTTTTTTTTTTTTTTTTTTGTATTTGTTGAATACATGTCTTCAGTTAAATAGAAAGACCATAGAATCAAGAGCTTTGGGGTACCTAAAATAATAACCTGGTCCCACCCCCCTCCGTATTTTGGATGAATTCAACATTTTTTTTTTTTCAAACAAAGCAAAATGCTTCTCCTGACCCTTTCCCCCCCCCCCCAAAAAGGAATGTGAATGTGGAATATTGAATGTATTGTCAGTATTTGTTAATTTGATTTTGCCGAGCCTTTTTTTTTTTTCTTATTTTTTGTTATACACCCCCTACCTGGGGGTGGGGTGGGAGTGGGGAACAGAGAGAATAAATGTTTTACAGTCCTGTACCCCTTTTCTCTCCTCTGACAAAACAAAAAATATCAATGAGAAATTTAAAACAAAAGTGGATTAAGTCATCCAATTCAGTTCAAATCTCTCAAGCAGCCCTATTACTTAATTGAAGAGATTATTAACCTTTTGTAACCTAGGTAAACAAGCTCCTGGTTACTCTGACTTTTCATTTTCCTCATTTCCCCTCTCCCCATATTTAGTCATTTGCCAAGGTTCGTAGAATATGTATCCTCCTGAAATCCGGTTTTTTTCCTCTCTCCACTCTCCCATCCATTGTCTACATAGCTACCAAACTGACAGCCCCCAAACAGTGGTTTGACCAAGCCATTTCCCTTGCTCAAGGAAACCCCTTTGCTTGATAATAGCACCAATACTGAATACAGCTCCAGCCTCACTTTCTAGGCTGATTTCATATTTCACAAACTATTCCTGACAAACTGGTGCACTTATACATGACATGTACTTTATACACTAATACTTCATTATACCTGACATTCCAGCTTCAGCTGTGCCCCCTTGTCTGGAATTCTCTCTTTCCTTTCTTGGAATCACTAGCTCCCCCAAAAACTCAACTCATATGCTAACTACTATAGATCAGGTATGTTTTCCCAGATCTCTACTCCTACCCCAGAAATTACTTTGTTTTCTGTGTGTATGCATATTTATATTTATGTGAAAACATGCTTAATAGAATGTAAGCTTTATATCCTGAAAATATTAAATGATTTTGAGAAAAGTTTCCATTATATTAGACTAAAAATATTCTGGGGAAGATGTACAAAAATTACACAAAATGAGAAGGCAGGGATGGGTTAATATCTACACTAGTGAAGAAGTCCACAGATCCATCAAAATATATAACAAAATGACAAATATATTTTTTAAAAATTTGATCCCTTACCAAGCCATTTTTGGAAGTATCTTTTCCACTAAACATCATGTAACAAAAGAAAAAAGTTATTCAAAATCAATGGTCACATAGACTTTGAAAACATTACAGATTCACAGTCTTCTATTTCCTTTCCAGGATTGATATCCACAATTTAAAAGTTTCTGGGATGTTCTGATGTTTATAGTTTATCACAGGAAAGAGACTCCAAAGGCAGAAAATCTGGGTTCTAGGCCTGGCTCAGTCATTAACTCAAAGGATATCCTCAACCTCCCTTGGAAAAATGATAGCAAGAGTTTACAAAGCACTTTTTAAAATTTAGTTTACAGAGCACTTTCTTCACAGGATACCTGTGAGGTAGATAGCGCAAGGCTTTTTAATCACATCTTAGAGATGAGGAAACTTTGGCTCAAAAGTTCAAATGTTTGGCTAGAACCACACAGCTAAGGAAATGTACTATTACCTTCCTGTAGGCATTTAACACATTATATTCTATGCTATCAGTGTTCCATTTCCTTCTCCCACTCATTTTACTCATTGAGGAAACAAAGGCAAGTGGGAGTTGACTTGCCCAGGAAATGTGCTTCAGTACAGATGGGAAGTCAAGAAGGTAAGTCTTCCTGACTTCAGGCCTGGAGTTCTATCCACAGTGCCACTTAGCTTCCCATAGTTATCTGTGTATATGCCTTATATCTTAAGCATTATGAACTACATGAGGGCAAGGATCATTTCTTTTTTTTTTTTTTTTTTTTTTTTATTACTCTTGAGTAATCAAAAGTATGGATCACTAGAATAAACAGGCTTCAATGTAGAAAATATGTTAAGAGAATTACAACTGGAAAAGAAGCCTGGCTGGTTTCATTCATTCATATCCATCTAATTTTAAAAAGATGTTTATTGCTGCTTTAAAAAATTTTTTTACATCTCTGTCAGTGCCCAATGCCTCCTGCTCTTAATAGTACTAATAACCTCATAACATAAATTTAGCATTACTAAACAAAATGAAAAAAAACATTGGTCTTATCTAACAACTAGTTTCATCTATAGTCCACCAACTCAGAGACTGGAGCTTCACAAGTCCTCAAGTCAAAATTGTTTGCTGAATTGATCATAATTCTTCTGCCTTTTGTTGTGTTTAAATTTCTTGATTGTAGTTATGGCATCTGTTTCACTCTATCAGTTCATACATTGTTAGGATTACTAAGTGAGAACTGAGGTTGTCTGGACAGTGACAAGGTGAGAATTCAGGTTTTCTGGACAATTACAAGGTGAAAACTCAGGTTGACTTGATAGAGGGGGCAAGCTCATTGGCTGGGGTGGTTCTTCCCAGAAGCCCTTGCATTATCCCACGCCCATTCGGGATTGAATATAGCTAACATCTGCCCCATTTCAGCTATAAGAGATTCCTGGACCTCAGCCGACTCAACCCCAGCCCCAGAAACAACCTCAGTTCTCACTTAGTAATCCTAACAATACATGTCTTCAAGTTTCTTCTAGCATAGCAATATTCTATTACACATATAACACAATTCATTTTCTTCAGCTCAGGAGAGAAAAATATTCACTTTGTTTCCAGGTCCTTGCTTGAACAAAAAATGTTCATATTAGTATGCAAGATTATTCCATCTTTGACCTTCTTGGAAGCATATGCCTAGCAGTGGTACTGCTGGGTCAGAGTTTGATGATTTTTCTAATATAATCAGAAAATGTTGGGCTAATTCACAATTCTACCAACCATGAATTAGTTTATCTTATTTTCCAACAGGACCTTCCAACTATAATATTTTCATCTGTTATCTTTACCAATATAATTGACGTAAGTTTTAATTTGCATTTTTCTCAATATTAGTGATAGAACGGATTCTTTCATATTATTGTAGAATGTGAGCTCCTTGAATACAAAGTCTCATTCTTTTTATTAGTATCTCTAGTAGTTGTCACATAGGTTCAATAAAAAATTATCAATTGATATATTGAAGATTTGAATTTATTTTCCTAATTTCCTGTTCATAAACTTTTAACTTTTATTATGAAATATTTTTCATTTATGAAATATTTTTCATTTTGTATTTGCTGCAGTTTCCTAAACTGTAAAATGAATAGAAGAAAATAGCAAACCACTCCAGTTATCTATGCCAAGAAAATAAAATCATAAAACAACTGAACAACAACAATCATCCTGGATGTCTTATCTTTAAGATCCACGAGCATTTATTAAATATCTACCAAACATCATGTTAGGGAAAAAAGGTACCAGAGTTTGAGTTTCACAATTACGTTTGATTTGAGAGGCGGCTTACTGCAAAAAACCTCTGAATCTAATTCCTTCCTATGTCCGAACCTGGACCATATTCCTATCTCAATAAATATGGGATGATAATGATGCCTCTTACAGGATCTGGTAAAGGGGAAAGGTTAATCTTACTGCATCAATTTTAATTATTAATAATGTTGAATATTACTACATTATACTGAGAACACTGAATTTTTTTTTATTTTTTTTTTTTTGAGGCAGTTGGGGTTAAATGACTTACTCAGGATCAGACAGCCAGGAAGTGTTAAGTACTTATCTAAGGCCAAATTTGAAGTCAGGTCCTCCTGAGTTCAGGGCTGGTGCTCTATCTACTGTGCCACCTAGTTGCCCCAGTAACATTGATAATGCACAGAAGTGTTTGCACCAAGCCCAAATATCTGCATGCACAAGGCCTTCCCATAAATCCTGCCCCTCTGCTACCTGTAGCTACCTCAGCCTGGGCTCACCCCTTCCAAGAACACTGAAAGGAGACTGACCCCAAGAAAGGAGTTCCATGCCTCTGTTCCCTCCCCGGGACCATAAAATTATCTAGGGAGCTCAAAGACTCCTCCAGCTCCCTAGGGAGCCCCCTTTGGAGTCTTATCTTAAGCCTGTATTAAATCATTGCAGGGCCTTTAGCTTTGCAGCGTGGCGATTCCAGGTATCTCAAGACATGTTTCTTTTAAAACTATTTGTGAACCAGGAAAAGTTATGTAATCTAACTCCTATCTTTTATAGTTAAGAGTGACTTGCCGACTGACCTGCAGTAAGTTGTTGAGCTGGGATTTAAACTCATGCCCTAAACATTTAAGGATTTTATTTTAAAACAAAAAGTTAACCATTAAACTACTTTTGAAGACTGCAATTCTTATCCTCCTACTGCCAGTGCATTTATTACACAGTCCTTAATATTTGTGTAATAACAGAAAGAATCACTAGATTTGAGATCTAAAAATAAATCATAGACCTTTAGAAGTTCAATTACAGTGCTATTGCTTACAATATTTTTCAGACCTTTTCGAACAGGTTTTTGCATCTGTAATATTCTTTTAAATACATTAGATGAAAGGACAGCTAGGTAGCACAGTAGATAGACTTCCTCCTAAAGTCAGGAGGACCTGAGTTCAAATCCCAACTCACAATACTTCCTAGCTGTGTGACCCTGGGCAAGTCACTTAATCCCAATTGCCTCAGCAGAAATAAATACATACATTCAATGGGTGAGGTGGATTTTTGAAAACTTCCAGAGACAATCACAAGTTAAGTCAAGTACATTCAAACTGGTGGATAACATTTAGCATCAAAAATAAAAGTAATGAGATACCAGTTTTCTTAGATGGCTTGAAGATTGGTTTTTGAGTTCAAATCACATGGAAGAAATGGAAGCCAGGGATCCCAAAATAAATATCTTAAAGATACTAATCAAGGCAGCCTGGCTACATCATGATTACCTTAACTATGGTAATAAGACAGTCTGGAAAATTCAAGTTCCCAGGATGAGAACATTTTAGCATTTCCTGAAAAAGAAAATAAGCTGATTTCAGGATTCACATCATTACCCAGTTTGATTTGCTAGAGGAATCTTTCAAAAAGAGGGGGAGGCTTTTCCCTAAACAAGAGGATGTTTAAGAGACAAAGCTGAAATTTTTTGAGGCCAAATCCAGAGACACTTGCAGAGTCCAGAAATTGGGAGTGAAATGAAGTGACCTATAGGGAGTGGCCAAAGCGACACTATAGGGTCGCCAGGACACAGTAGTGGAAATTAGCACAGGGTCAGTTTGCTCCTTCCTGGGTCCCACTCAAATACTGGGTAGTGTTTATAATAATTTAAAAAAAAAAAAAAAAAAAATATATATATATATATATATATATATATTTAAAAGCACAAGATAAATTCCTTTCCCTGCAAATAATTAAAATCTATTTGGGAAATTCAACATGAAAAGGGAGCAGAATCATAGGTAGTACAGAAGATAGAGTGCTAGCCTTCCAGACTCCTCTTCCCGAGTTCTTATTTGGACTCAGATACCTACTAGGTGTGTGACCCTGGCTAAGTCACTTAGCCATGTTTGCTTCAGTTTCCTCACTTGTAAACTGAGCTGAAGAAGGAAATGGCAAACCACTCCAGTGTCTCTGCCAAGAAAACCCCCAAATGGAATCACAAAGTGTCAGACACAACTAAACAATACAGAACCAAAAGAACATAGATGGTTCTACATCTAAACTACATGAAAGCAAAAATGACAGCAACAGACTCCTGATTCAACTGCTAGTGCCATAGATATTTTTTTATCTAAACTTATACATGTACTCCCTATTGAATTTAAGTTCCTTAAGTGCAGGGACTTTTTCAACTTTTTTGATTCTCTATTGCCTACCATAGTCCCTGGCACACAATAAGCACTTAATAAATGGCTGTTGATTAATTAACCAATTTAACGTGTAAGAAAAAAATTCAGAATGGATCACAGAAATAAGTGATTTTGTTACAATCTTGTTAAATTTAAAAGGTCTTTTTTCTAAGCCATAAACAAGTTTGCAGTTACATGCACAAATAATTAACAGAAGACAAATAATTATTTATTATCTTGTATTTAAAGGCCTAAGAAGTATTCAGAGGAAGAAGAAACCTTACAGAAAATGTTACAGACAGTATTTCCAATACTGTGATGTTCCAAAGACTATGAGAGATACAAGAATAGAACCAAGGATGGGGCTGGATTTTACATATCTTGAGTATCTTATTTCTGTTTACGGTCCATTATATTAAGTAGATTCTGCAAATTAACTTATTTTCTATAGCATTTACTATTCACTAGACATAAAAGAAAATTGTGTAAAGATCACATAAAAAAACCTGAAGAGATTATTACGTTTAACAAGACCAAAGACAGGAATGGAATTGAAAGAGAACATTTTAATGTAAGAATATTTCTCATATTACAAAAGTATAGCTCCAATAAAAAAAGAATATGGGACATTTATCTTACATAATGATTTTGATAGTTTATCAATCCGCATAGTGCACCTGCCTAGTCACTACAGAAGATATGTAATCTTTAACTTCGTACCTATTTACAATATAAAAGTGCATGGCTCATAGTAGAGAGGTAATTTTGACAAATATATGGAAAAACAATTAGAAAAGAGTTTACAATGAGAGACCAGACAGCAAGTTAGTTGTTCTAGCATCTCCCCCTCTTCTGTTCTTGTATTCAGTAATTGCTATGAAATGTAGCTTCACTTGTATCAACATCATGCTCCTGAAAAAAAGAGAAAAATGGAAAATTTCAAAACAAACTAATGATTAGTTATTTGCTGCTAATTAGAGCAGCTATAGAAAGCTTTGGGTATTTAGGATTGATCTAACATTTAGATTAAGAAGCTAAGAAGTCAGATGGCAGTGTAAAATCTCTGGATTTAAGCTTTCAGTCAGATTCTGCCTCTGAACACTTAACATAGAGAATCTGTCAGCTGATTCTTTTTCTACTTGGAGCCTATATATCCACATTCAAGTAAAATGATATTTGTCTCACTGACCTTACAGAACAGTTGGGAGGATTAAATATGATCAAGCATGGAAAGTGCTATGAGTTATTAATTTTATCCACCCTGGATAAGATTTCTAAAATTACAAGTTGATCACCCACTGCTATCAAGATTAACAAATATGAGGCCTGTCAGAGATGTTCATCCTACCCCTCCTTACCAAAGACTGAGACAGTAACTGATCTTCCAGGTCCCCAAATGGACCCAACTCCTATTTACCTTCCTGCTGATGGTGCCTTGGGCCCTATTACTGTGATTACTTGCATAGAACTACTTCTCCATAGTAACCAGTTGACATGGTGACACAGTGGATAAAATGCTGGGTCTAAAGTCAAAAAGACCCAAGTTCAAATGCAGCCTCAGATACTTAGTGGTTGGATAACTGAGCAAGTAACTTAAGCACTGTTTGCCTTAGTTTCCTCATTTGTAAACTGAGGATAATCACAGCACCTACTTCCCAGGGTTGTGGGGAGGCTGAAGTAATATTTGTAAATCTCTTAGCTTTACAGTACCAGGCATATAACAGGTACTATAGATATGTTTATTCCCTCCCTCTTTCCTCCTCAAATTTACATCCAGTAATCTGTTCCATTTCACAGGAATACTAATAGGTGACAAAGGCAGCCAATAAGCATTTAATTTTTAAAAATTGGAAGAAATAATTAGAAGTGATAAAATTAAAAAAACAAAAGACTGAATTCAGTCCATATGGCAGAAATTCCTTCTACCTGTTTTAGGAATATGATTTTCAACATGAGAACTTTAAATAACAAAATTAAAAAACAACAACTGTGAACCCAGCTCTTAGATAGAACCAAAAAATAACTCTAGTATGTTATTCAGCATATGATAAACACACTACCTGATTCAGTTTCTTAAACTCCACTACTTGGAAGAATATGTGCTCCAGAACATGTTTAGCATCTTGTTGTTCCTTTTGTAGTTTATTGGTCACTCCAAGAATGTCACCACACTTCCTGACATAGAATTCTAGGTCCTCTTCAGTACCTAAAAAAGTTGGCACAGTCAGCTCAATTACTGTCTCCTGCTACAGACTAAAGTTAAAATGTACCACATTCTACAAAGTCACAACTAATTGTTCAAAACCTTTTGGTAGCTCTAAATTAAATGTTCTTTCTTTTTTTTTTTTTAATTCCCTAGTTCCCACCCCTCCCCCAAATAGTAATCTAATATATGTTAAACATAGTAAAAATATGTTAAATCCAACGTATGTATACTATTTATACAATCATCTTGCTTGCATAAGAAAAATCAAATCAAAAAGGAAAAAAATGAGAAAGAAAATAAAATGCAAGCAAACAACAAAAAAGAGTGAGAATGTTATGTTATGATCCACACTCAGTTCCCACAGTCCTCTCTCTGGGTGATCCTCTTCATCAGAAGATCAATGGGACTGAACTGATATTTATTTATTTGTTTTTCATACACATTGATTGATAAATCATGTTGGGAGAGTGCTAAAAAGTTGAAGATATGTGTTTTATTTTTTTATGAACCATTAAGTGGTCACAGATTGTGTTTTTAACCCAAATTGCCTCTCACAAATATGTGCTATTGGTCCCAGCATAGGTTAAATAAAGAATACATGGATGAATACAAATCATTCACCACTATCAAAAAAGCAATTAAAATGTACATGCATAGTTGCCCCCGGGTCAAAAGTGTCATCTTTGTTTTGATATATATTGTGGAAATGATAATTCCAAGCAATCATGGGCACTCAAACCATTCAAGCTTCTTCTAAGTGAGAAATTTCAAACCTTTATCAGAATTGCTATTTTACCTCCATTTTACCTCCATGTATACAGATAATAGAGTTCTAAAGCTTCTGTTACTGTATATGACTTTAATAGTGTCTTATATTTGAACATTTAATTTATAGAAAATGTCATCTGCATCCAGAAAAATAACTATGGAGATAATGTAAAACAACACATGCTGTGTTCACTTTTTTCTCCTTCTTTTCTTTCCCTTTTGATCTGATTTTTCTCTCCCAACATGATTTATCAATCAATGTGTATGAAAAACAAATAAATAATATCAGAATAATCTGCATGAAATAAATGAAACCTAAAACTATGCATGTTTTTTCAGAAACAATGAGACAAATGGTTCTCATTATCAATTATATATTTAGGAAAAACACACACACACACACACACACACTACACACATATATATATATATATATATATATATTGATCAGGCTTACACTTATTGGTAATCTGAGCAAGCCGTGCTTTCTCTGAAGAGAAAGTTTCATCCAAGTCAAAGAGTTCCAGGGGAGGTGGTGGTAATTCTCTGAAACTGGGAGGAAAAACCTAGGTATAAAATACTTTTTGTTATTCAATGTACAAAGTTATAACTTAGGTAACTGAAAATTCTAAAATGAATTTAAATAATTAAAACAGAAATATTCTTATTTCATGATCTCAGAATACACTGCTATTGTTTAAGCAGTCCACCTATTGCTCTTCTGGTATATACCTTCACCATTTCTATTATCAGCTATTGAATCTAGTCTATTTAAATTCATTAATTGAACAAATAATTAACCAGAAAATTTAATAAACAATTTACTAAAAGCAGCTATACTGCCAGATGAGTTTAGAAGTTGATAATTAAATGCTGACTATGAGTAAAGAACTATACAAGAGCTACAGGTAATAGAAAGACCAATTCAACATTAAGCATCTTTACATGTAGAACATACATTTTGAACACTGAGAAGATAAAACAATAAATTTCTTGTAGAACAGCAACATTTGATCACATTTACATAACATAATTTGTTCAGCCATTCCCCCATCAATGGGCATCTACCTTTGTTTTTTAGTTCTTTTCGGTCACCATCAATCAGTACAGTTACAAGTATTCTCTGGGGTAGGAAGCCTCTTTTTTTGTAAATGCGTCCTTAAGGTACAGGCCTAGTAATGGAATCTCTGGATTAAAGGGTATGGGCATTTCAGTCATTCTCTTCACATAATTCCAAATTTCCAGAATGATAACTGTTAGCCACTTGTTTTCATTCATTTTTTTCTTCTATAGCTGCAATTAGCATGTACTCCATTTTTTAAATTCTGTTTCGTATACTTCCTATCTATTGGTCTTAAATGCATTTTAGCATTCCATTAATGTTTTACAATTTATTTAACCATTTCTGAATTGTTCAACTCTATAAGTTTGTGGAAAACAAAATTCAACACTGTGTTTCAGGCTCAACTCTTCCAGAGATATTCCAAACCATCCTCCATTCAGCCCCAATGCGCTTTTCTTAAAGCGCAGGTTCAACCACAGTTCCCTATCACCTCTAAGACCAAATATAACCACCTTTGTTTAGCATTAAAGGCCATCCTTAACCTAATCTTTCCAGTCTTCTTACACCTTACTTCCTGCAGCATATTCTTCAATCCAATGACCTTGGCCTTTCTAGCATTTCCTTCAACAAGCCATTCCATCTCTTAGCTCCATTTTCTCTGGCTATTCCCCCATGTCTGGAATGTTCTCCCTCCTCATCTTTACTTCCTGGCTTCTTTTAAGTCTCAACTAAAATCTAATCTTTTACAGGAAGCTATTCTTAACTCCTTTTAATTCTAGAATCTTTTATTTCCTTTTTATCCCATATATATCTTGATTGTATGTAGTTGATTATATGCTGTTTCTCCATTAGATTGTGAGTTCCCTGATATTTTTTCCCTCTTTTTATATCCCCGGCACTTACTCAGCACAATGCCTGACCCATAGTAGGTGCTTAATAAATATTAACTGATTAACAAATACAACTTTATTCATTAAATTCTTTTCTTTGTTTAGAAAGAAAAAAATCCAAAAAGGACAATTTTGTCATGTATTTGAAAATCTGACATAAGCCATTTTTACTTAACAATTTCTAGTATTTCTAAAAGAAAACAGACTACCACAATAAAACAATGCTTTAAAGAAAAATATGGTTAACAGCTTTGATTTGCAGAATAAATTAAAACCCATTAAAAATGTCAAGGCATCTTGGAGAACCACATTCCTAAATCATTGCATATGGGATTTCCACCATAAGTTTGATAACCAATCTAATTCATTTGCTGAGTACTCAAAGAGATCCTTCTTAAATTCTTACCCAATGTTCTCTCAGAAAGCAGTTAAAGCCTTTAGTAACAATGACAGAAAATATTTCAGGTTCAGGGCATTATCTAGGAACTTAGAGTCAAAGAAAAAATTAATCAAGTTTGTAATTAAGATAAGACCAAGAATTTCAGAAAAAAATACATTTTCTAACAGAAAATACTCTCTAAGGGGAAGGTGAGATCAGTACAATTCCCCAAGTTGTTTCCAGTTTGGATTTAAAAAAAAAAATATTACATACAATACTACTATAGCAACCCAAATTAAAGCAACCTTCTGGGGTTATACCTCATCCTCATTAGACTGGCAAGTATGACAAAAGATGAAAAATATTAATGTAAAACATTAATGCTCTATTGGTGCAGCTGTGAATTGCTCTAACCTTTTTTGAAAGTAAATTAGAATTATGCCCCCAAAGTTACTAAACTATACATATTCTTTGACCCAAAATGCCACTATATGCCCATATTCCAAAGGAGATCAAAGAAAGAGGGTAAAGACTCATGTGTACAAAAAATATTTATAATTTCTTTTGGTGGCAAAGAGCAGGTGCCCATCAGCTGAGGAATGACAAAACAAAAAAATATATATAATATAATGAAAAATGATTGAGCTGAAAGAAACAGTAAAAGGGCAGTTTCAGAGAAATGAGGGAAGACATGAATGCAGAGAGAAGTGGCAGAATCAGAATAACAATATAGACAATAACTATAAAGATAAAACAACTATGAAAGACTTAAACTATTACAACCACAACCACAATTCCAGAGGACCAGTGATGAAACCCACTGCCAACTCCTGAATGGTGATGGATTCAGGTTGGAGATTGAGATCTAATTTTTTTTTTGGACATGGCCAATTTGAGAATTTATTTTGTTGAGGCTAATGAATATTTGTTGCAAGTATTCTTCCTCTCCTCCTTCCTCCCAATCCCTACCCTTTTTTTCATTGGGATAGGTTGAGAAGAAAAGAAAATAGATTTGAAAAAAAATCTAAAAAAAAAAAAAAAGAGAAGAATGGGATTCCATGGACTAAAATTCTTCAGAAGGCAGTTTGGGAGTGAACAGAAAGCTCCTACGAATGAAACTCAGAGGACACAAGGAGAAATAGATGATTAAAATTAAGAAAAAAGCAGGAAAGCAAAGAGACTTAGAAATTTACTTATTAACTCAGTATATAAGGCCATGTATAAAAAATAGAACAGCAATAAGGAAGTTATACATAGGCATGGTAACATACATGTGCAATTTTTATCTCCACCCCTCATATCACATTCCTTATCAATTTAAAACCCTTTTGATTAGATTCAACAAGGAAGAATCAAATGAGCATAATCTTACACTTGGATTCAATGAAATGAGCAAAAGCATGGCATTATTCTATAAGCATAATGTCAAGAACATTTGTTAAAGTGACCTGACAAAGAAAGGTAAGGATAAATGGTCTAGTAAAACCAGCCTTTTCTGTTTCTCTGATTTCCTTTAAATGCTATTTTTTTTACCTAGATGCTTTACCCAACACCTCTTAATTCTAAGCCTTTTACTTATTTTCTATTTATCCTATATATGGTTTGCTTTGTATATATTTGTTTGCATGTGGCCTCCCCAATCAGATTAAACTCCTAGAAAGCAAGGATGGTCTTTTGCTGCTTTCTGCATCTCCAGAATACTTAATAAATGTTGACTGATTGACTGATAGGCTGATGATACAAGATTGATGACACACAGTTGGGAGGGAACAGATAACAATTATAGGTGATAAGATCACAAGTCATTAAAAATTGCAATTTAATAGTTGTAGTGGTTCATAGTTATCTCCCAAAGTTCTTTCACTGGGCGTGGCTGGTTCAGTTCATCACTGCTCTATTGGAATTGATTTGGTTCATCTCATTGTTGAAGAGGGCCACATAGCAAGGAACTAGATTCGAACTCCTATCTTTCTGACTCCAGAACCATCACTGTAACGAGCTGTCGTCTCTAGAAGCTGCCGGATCACTCTCTGGGAAGAGATCTGCTGTGTCTACTCAAATCTCTCCGATAGATTCTTCTTCCTGTAACGAACTGTTGTCTCCAGGCAGTTGCTGTTAACTCTTGTCCAGAGAAGTGACTTCCCTTCCTGCAGGGAGCCCCGTCAAGCCTGATGCAATGCAGAGTCTTCTTTTTATCTCTGGGAGTCCTCTCTTTTATTCTCCCAGAGAATGGGCGTGGGATAATGCAAGGGCTTCTGGGAAGAACCACCTCAGCCAATGAGCCTGCTCCTTCCATCAAGTCAACCTGAGTTCTCACCTTGTAATTGTCCAACCTGAATTCTCACCTTGTCACTATCCAGACAACCCGAGTTCTCACCTAGTAATCCCAACAAATAGTAATAGCAAAATAGAAAAAAGTCTTAAATTTAGTTTCAAAGAAATCAACTTTGTAAATACAAAATAGGAGTATGGTAGTAGTTCTGGGGGTTTTCCAAGTTTAAAATGACATCATAGGTGATGTGGCAGATAAGAAAGCTAATGAAATCTGGAGCTTTAATTTAGAGGGGTGGAACAACCAAGATTAGCAAAGTGATCAGCTTTCTGTGCTCCTCCCTGATCAAAAACCATAACTGGGATACTGTACTAAGTTGTGGGTACCATATTTTAGAATGAGCTAAAAAGCACCAAAAAGAGAACGGACAGTATGATGAAGGACATAAGGGTTATGCTACTTTAAGATAAGCTGACAGAATTGGGAATGTTTAGTATGAAGAAGACAAGGAACATGATAGCTTTCTTTAGTATTAATAGTATTATTACTATTAACAATATTAATAGACTGTTCTATTTGACCCCAAACGGAAAAACTAGGAACAATGGGCAGAAGTTGCTAAATGACTAATTCTGGTTTAACTTAAAGAAAAATTTGACAATTAGAGATATCCCAAAGTGCAAGACTGCCTACAGATAGAGATGTGGCTTTATCTTCCCTCTAATCAAGAAGACTAACTTGCTCCTTATTATCTGGTTGCTGCTGTTTCAGTTGTGTTCCACTTATTACAACTGCTGTTGGGGTTTTCTTGGTAAAGTTATTGGAGTGGTTTGCCATTTCCTTCTCCAGGTCATTTTACAGATGAGAAAATTTGAGGCAAATATGCCCAAGGCTACATAGCTAGTAAGTAAGTGCATAAGGCAAAATTTGAACCCCAAAAGATGAGTCCTCCAGATTGCAAGTTCATTGCCTTTTAGGATAATCTCACATTCCTCCATTTGATATTTCAAGCTCTTCACAGTATGACTTGAGATTCTTTTCAGGAAGATGACACATTCTCTCCCTTCACACAATCTACATTTCAGCCACTTAATAAAGTCCCAAGACTCTTTCTGCACTCTGGCAACACATATTCCTATAACATCTCTCTATTTTAATCAGCTTTAATTTGACTTTTTTATCCACCCCTTTTTGTTATAACATTATTTCTACCACTAGGTGTATGTTGGGCAAAATGAATGCCAGGTAGCTCCATCACACATTCCAAAAACTTGGCATCTTACCGCTGGTTGAAGGGCAGGTAGTGGAGTCTCAAATTGAGGCTGGATGAGTTGGAGAGGTTCGTGTTTCACATTTAGTTGTTCATAAGCTCTGTCAAAAGAGAAAACTATATGAGTCAAGGTCAGGCAAGGGAAGTTACAAGTAATTCAGAAGATATGCTATACATACTTCTTATCCATCAGTTCTAAGGAAAAGAAGCCAAAAAAGCTTACTCTTTAGCCAAAAACAATTAGAACATGCAGCCAATTTCAAATACGACTATTTAAAATTATTGATTTTAGAATTGAGTTTGATTCACAATGTGATTAGAGTTAAGTAGAATATTTTATTTATATAAAGAACAAAATGTGAAAACAATGAACTAAAAGTGAGGAATGTGGATTCAAATTTGTAACTTTGCCACTTCTCAGCCCTGTAACTTTAGGCAAATCACTTTAACCTCAGTTTACTTATCTATAAAATGATAAATTTCTTTTAAGAAGAGTTCTGCCTCCAAGAATTCATAATTCTAAAGATGTTTCTGGCTAAAGAAAAGCCTAACATAGTCAATTCTTGTGCTTCTCAGAAAAATCTTTTCTTACCACTTAACTGGAGGGATATCCTAACAGGAAGTAGCATTTTTTTTCTAGAAGGTAGGAGAAGACTTATTCCATGAGAAATATAGTCTTAAGTTATAGATAAAGTACTGATGATCTCCTCTGATGTCCAAACTGAAAGTTCCTTACTCAAATAAAATCAGAGACCTGGAAAGGCCATCATCTCACCCAGTACAAACAAATTATCCATAGACTATTTTGCAATTTGCATCAAAGGCTATGTAAAGCCAACTAATTACTCAAATAATTATCTAGAATGAATTTTAAATCAATAGACTTTCTACCACCATTCTGCAAGTTATCGATTAAATTTTCCAGTTAGCAGAGTTGTGTTCAGAAATGCAAATTAATTAGAAGAACCTGAGGAAACTATTATTAGGAAAGTAAATCTGATGACAAACAAAAAAAACCCCATCATCTACTCCAAAGGCAAATGTACATTATAACATCACAAGTGTGAAATAATAGAAAGAGAATAGAAATGTCTTCTAGATTTTAAGTTGTCAATGACTAAACAAGATTCAAGTCCCTTTTCTCTGAGTCTCAATGTCCTCATCTATAAAATGGGGGAATACCTGTTTCACTGGATTACTGCAAGAAACATGAAAAAGCACCACACAAGCCTTTTATGTTCCAGTTAAGTGCTGATGACACAAAGATGAAAATGGAACCCTTGACTTGAAAGAATTGACATTGTACAAGAGGGCTCAAGATGGACAAGTAGATACAAAAATGGGCATATGCAAAATATACCAAAAACACACAATTATTTAGGTGGGAGAAGGCATTAATGTCATTTAACACCCCTAAGTCTCAGTTCTCTCACCTGTAAAATATGGGGCTTGACTATGACCCTTCTAATTCTAGTTCTGGGACCTCGAGGTCCTGTCTTACTCCTTTACTTATTATTGTCATTATCATCAACAACATTCTAAATAGAACTGAACTTGAGCTAAACAAGGGTTCTAGCTTTATAACTCCACACAAAGCACCTGAGTAATTATAAACATGAACAACTCCACAAGGAGGCAGTAATGACTGCCCTTTTGTACATATAGACAAAATTTTAAAAGGGCAACTGAAATCCCTGTTATTTACTCCGAAGGGGTGCAAAGCAGCAAAGATAGAGACTTAGGCAAGCCATTAAAATGAAGCAAAGGGTTGTGATGGCACTATCAGCTTTAGCATTAGCCCTGGTTGACAGGGTTAAAGCAGTCTACTCGTCTAAAAAGGCCTACCACTTCAAAATGACAGAAGGTAGCAAAGGAGGCCCATCCCTCCACCGCCACCCCAGCTAGTCACTCCTACACCTTAAGCCTCCATCCCACCTACAAAATGAGACATTCTACCTGACCTCTCAGGCTCTTTCTAGCTCTGAAATGCTATAAAACTTTTATTTTCTAACTAAGCAGATGACTGTTCAGAGCTGAAAGAATCTAGGCAATAATGTGACTTGAAGTCTGCCTATAAAACTGGCACCACAGTGCTGAGTCAGAGACATCATTCATGAAGGGCCCTTTTAAAAAAGTGGTCAGTCGAATCTGAAGGAAGCAAGGCTGAGGTGGGAGCTAAGATGTTTCTAGCCCGAGTTCCTGCCAAAGGGGAGCTGAAGGGAAAAGGCACACCCTGTGCCCCAGGCCATCTCTCCCAGCCCTCAGGACCACTCTTCTCTCTTAGTAGGGGTACTGTGAGTGCTCCTGAGCCTGGCTTATCCATCTCTGGTGCCTGCCTTCATCCATCGTCCAGCTGTGGCTCCAGCGGCGTCCACATCCGGGTAAAACCATCTCAGCTGGTGGTTGACCAAGGCAGGGCTAACTAATAGGCCCCCAAGCTATGGGTAAATTAGGAATTATGAAGACTCCCCCAGCAGAAGAGTATCCAAGGGCCAGGAAGGTTCCTGAAGCAGGCGCTGTGGAGCACTTAGAGCTGGGTGACACACCAGGATGGCAAGGCTCCACGCTGCATCCCAAACCATGGCCAATCAACCAATGGGAGAATCTAGAAGGGAGAGGAAAGCTGACAACACTGCCTCACTAAATTGCAGTTCACATGTGCCTCAAGACATCACCCTCTGATGTCACTGGTCCTTTCTGAAAATAACCAGCCACCACAGCAACAAGCAAGGAAATCAGTCTTTAGGGATGCTTAGTTACTTTTACACCATTACAGCCAATGACTTCATTTTTTCTCATTTCCTTTCAAACTGTCTTAGCACAGCTTTTCTCACTAGTAACCCCAGGTTTAAACAGATCTATTGTTCTCAATCTAAAAGGTCTTATTCCCAACTCTAAGGGTCTCCTCTCAATTCTGACTTATAATCCACAAACCTTTTCCAAAGCTTCCTTTCTGAACCTCTCTACAAGTAGCACCATCTCTTTGCCTGCTACTTTAACATTTACATTAAAATTTCCTTTGAAGATTTGTCATAAAAAATAACTATGTGATCATGAGCAGCTCTAGGAGCACATCAAATCTAAACTAGTATAAAACATAGTTCATCCTTTATTTAAAGTTGGAGGGAATCCTGAAGATCATCCAACTGAAACCTTTCATTTTACAGGGGAGGAAACTGAGGCTTCTACATAGTCAGCATCTTGTCCAAGGTCACATAGCAAGTAAGAAGCAGTCCAGGACTTCAGGAATCCAGTGCTCTTTCCACTCTATCCTGATGTAACTGGACATGGATCAAGAGATTATACAGAAGCCATTCCTTGACTAGGCAGATCCAAAGTACAAAAGGGAAAAAAGTGATAGGAACTAGGACTGGACCTGCGATTTCATGAAGAACATAAGACTCCTGAAGGAGGAGAATCCCTCTTTCAATTCAAACCAAATACCCTCTCTGCTACGAAGAGTGTTCCAGATCTAAGAGAGCACTACGGGGTTAAATGACTTGTCTGAGGATCAGCCAATATGAGGAGGACTGAGATGAGATTTTCCTGGTAGGAAAACTAACCTATTATCTTGGGCTGGCAGAAGCATTGCATGCCTGGATGATTTAAAAAAAGTGAAAGTGACCACCAGAAACATTAATCCTGAGTTTCATCATCTGCTAAATGAAAGAGCTGGCCCACATAATCTCTAAAGTACCTTCACAAAAAGTTGAATAATTTCCACTTATTCTGGGGGATGGGAGAAGGGGAGTGAAGGGAGCAAAAAAGAAAAGAGAACTGCATTTCAGAAACTTTTTGTTAGCTAATGGTGTCTTAATTAAAAAGTTCATTTTATTCAGTAAGGATTCTAACCACTCTGACTTCCATGACTAAATTTAGAACTGAAAGGCAAATTCAGAAAAGACCCCAAAACCTCAACATAAAAGTGAAAATTCAGTTCTAAAAAAGAAGTTTTACAGGTGCTGACTTGATAACTTTAGATAAGGAAGTAGTATCCAGCTGGAAAATGGATAAGTCAAAGAGAGTTGTGAAGTCCCGTGGATTCTCATCCCCCTCCTGAAGACACACTCGAAGTCGCTCTGACAACATGGCGGTGTCTGGCAACATGGTATAATCAGAAATCTGAAAAGCACAAGATGGATACCTTGAGTGGTGAGAGAAAAGGGGGGGAGCTATTCAGTTACAATTCATTTTTATGTAGCAATTATTATTATATTATATATATATGCACCTTTCATGACACAATTGCATAGAGCAATTGTGTATAAAAGACAGAAGGGATGGAAAAGTCCAGCAGTTTTACTGAGTTTGCAAAGTTAGAGCAGAAAAGCAAAGGGACTTTATAAATTCCCCTAAAAATTAATTCTTGAAATATAAAAATCTTGAAAGGTAAAACCCCAGTAAGTCTTTCCTTTCTCATTTTCTTATCTGCATCCCTTTTCCTCCATAAGACTAAGTATCCTTACCATTATGGGGAACCTAAAAGATTATTATTATTATATCACATTATTATTATTTGCACCTCTCTCTTGACTACTACAGAGCTTATCATTTCTTAGTATTCCAGCACAGAAATAAAACCCTTTCCAATCCATATTATATATTATTAGGAAAAATCCCTCTCCAGACACAATGCATAAATTTTTTATTTAAATCCATACCACAGACTTTTCATAAAAAGTGAAGAATTGGCATTTCTACCCCCCCCCAAAAATTGCACAGCAAACATTTCTTCTGATGAGTTGGCTCTTTCCATTAATATTTATTTTTTATTTCTATCATAATCAATCTTTCTGTAAGTTTTACCAATTGTAACTAATTACATTCAATACATGTTATTAATTAGTTAATTAGTGTTTTCCATAACACAAAGATTTGGATTTCCTAATGGGAAACTGCTCTACTTTTTATATGATTGATACAAAATATATCAGCTTTCAACATCCAAAAATTACATTTTCAGAAAGCCATGATTCAAAAATTTTAGAAAGAAGTAGAGTGGAAAGAGCTGTTTCAGAACCAAGAAACCTGAGTTCAAGGCCTGGCTCTGACACACCTTGGCTATAGGAGGCTGGGCAAGTCACTTCATCTGGTAAGGACCTAAGTCTCTAAGTCTCCAAGTCTCTAAGACTAGAAGATGCAGAAATGGTGCTAATCTATCTTGGGAAAGGGGGGTTCTCCACTGAAGGACAGATTCACCAGACCATAAAAATCTCAGGTCATTTCTCCTCCTCTTTCTTTGCCCTCCCCGCCAAAGTCTAAAGAAATCTCAGACATGATCATATAAAGTAAGGTTCCATGGTGTAGACAGACTTTCTCCTTCTCTCTCTTCTGGACTTGTATAGTCAAACAAAAGAGTATTAAACAAGAAGTCAGCAGAATTGCATCACAGGCCCACTTCCTCTGCTACTAACTGCCTATAGGGCATCTGACATATCAAGTCTCTTCTGGCTTCCCTCATCTATCAGATGAGATCAGATCAGAACTTAATGCACACCTGACTTCTCTACTCTGATGAGCCTCCTGCAAGATAGATTCCAACTCAACTATGCCTTCTAATCTCATGCCTCTCTTGTTCATTTGAATACATTCTCCCTCAAGGATCCACCCACTGTAAAGGGGGGGCTTCCTCCAGCTATTCAGAAGCTTCATAGCTACAATAGAATCCATGAGCTATCTGTCCACAGGTTATCCTATTCCTCTCCCTTCTTACAACTGATAACTATATTTAAAAAGAAAAGAAGGAAAAAGATAGGGCCAGATGCAACAGAATTTTAGAACAAAGAAGCATTTTATTTGCTTATTTGTGAATTTTCTTGGATCTGCTTTGTTAAACACAAGGTGGACTTTCTGCTACTCCTTATTAAATTAATAACCTTTAAAATGTGTTTTAAATTAGTGGGCTAAATCACCTCTAAAGGTCCTTTTAGCCTTCTCATTCTAAGATGCTATATCTACTGCTTAGTATTAACAGCCACTATAAGGCTGAAATTTGGTTTAATATAAATACATGAGCCTACTAGTTAAAGAAGAAACACACCAAGTATTTTACCTTTTTTTCTGTTATTTCAAGATATAGAGATAAAATTGAGCAGGAGTTAATAGAAATTTTCTGTTAACATTTGCTATACACAACAAAAATTCTAAAGTAGAATTTCTTTATTTATGAAAGACTATTTCATGATAAACAGAGATTTTACAAGTTCAACTCAGATTTTTGTAACAGTGACTTCACTTTATTGTTAACGGGCATTAGGTAGCAGGTGCCCTAACTAAAATAAGAGGTATGAAGACAATGAAAACTGTGCTGGAAAATAAGTATAAAATTTGAGAAACAAAAGAGATAGTTCAGGAATTATACTCTTGTACATAATAAATATTTTCTTACAAAAGAATGTTGGAAGATACTGGACATGGAGAGCACCGAAACGTGATCATAAAAAATGAAAATTATTCCATCTTAAGAAATGGAATAATTGATATGGATGTTGTCTCCCAATCATCTTATCTATGTCCAGTCAAGACTGTCAACGAGGAGTAACAGACAGATAGCTTCAGGGATCCAATGAAACATACAAAATATAAAAAGACCTAGAGGAGGGCTAACATATGGGCACACTGGGTTTATCGTTTAGGAAGAGCTCTAAAAGAAAAAAAATTACACAGGATGAAAATACAAGGATGAGGTCTTATCTATAACAAAAGAAGGAAGAAACATCAATGAGATCACAGAATTTTTAAAGCTACCTTAAAAATAGAGATTAAGGAGAGGCCACTCCTTTCAGAATGTTAAAAATGGTGAAATATTATCTCTGTGGACTAAATTTTAAATGATTTCTTACCTCTGGGTCTTCTGCATCAATCTGGTTCAAATGGATGTCTGTTGTGGTGAGCCACTGGAAAACTACATCCTAGAGGCAAAACAAAGCACTTTGGTAAGCCAAGTAAAGAAGTGAGAAATAGTAAACTTAAAAAACTTAAAGCAGACTAAAAGAAGTTGTTTCATAAGCCATTTTTCAATGCAATCTCAGAAAAGATTTAAAAAGTACCACAATTCTTGAAATTTTCTTCCAATTAATGCCAAGTTAGATTATCATTTTGTTTTCTCCTAAACCATTTCCCCCTGTAACTTTATACCAAATTTCAGACATACATTAAAAGTTAACCAAAATGTGCCCCTTTTAAGATGACAGAATGAACCAACAAAAATAAATCTTATAAAACCTCAATTCCTTTGCTGAAAAATAATTATAAATATTCATTTCATAATAGATTATGAAATTCTTTTGTCTTCAAGCAACAAAACTAAATTTTAGGCTATGTCTAGTTTTTAAAATATTTCACAAGGGAAGTATAATATATGTGTAAAATAGTTTAAAGCAGTGGTACCAAAATCCAATACAAATGGATCATTATAGTCACATATTGAATTAGAAAATCACAAATGAACATTAACTATGCTATTTTATTTTTACTTAGTTAAATATTTCACAATTATATTTTAATCTTGTTCAGGCTGTACTTGGGAGATTTTTAGACTATGAGTTTGACACCTATAGTTTAAAGTAATGATTCATGATACAGTCCAGTTTTAAAACATCACTAAACAAATATCACTTATTTAACTATTATTACTACTCAGTCAAGCTCACTCAATTACAATTTTTACCTATGAGAATTTTTAAAATTTGAAAAAGAAAAAATTCTGAAAACAAAAAGGGTAAAAAAAAAATTCTCTGGATGGGTGCAAAACCTATCTGTAAGAACCACTTTGGTCAGCTGGATTTTGTTACTAGTATGCATTATCCTAAATTTTAGAAGTTGAACTTTATTCTATCCTCCTTTACTCTGGTCTCTGAAGTATCAACAACCCTCTTTACCAAGGCCAACTCTTTAATAATGTTTCCTTCATCTCATCCCCTTCCATGTTCTCCAGCAGATTGCTGTCACAACCATTCTTTTGGTTCCTTTTCTGCTGTCTACAAACACTCTCCAAGCCTTAAAAGAACCTCATTAAACTCTGCTATCCCTTCAATCTACAATTGTAAACTTCTCCTCCCCTATCATTCCAATTAAACCTCCCTCCAAAGTGAACAATCTTTAGAGGTTAAATCTGCTACTCTTTTCTAAATCATCATTCCTGACTTTCTACAGCATCTGACACCATCATGACCATCTACTGACCAAGCTATCTTCCTCAAGGTTTTTTCTTCTTTCTCTCTTTCTCTTTCCTCTCCCTTCCTCTCTCTCTCATGATTGACAAAAAGCAAGGCCATCAAGTTCAACCATTTTTTAGATGTGGAAACTGAGATAAAAAGAGATTATAACTTGCCCATGGTCAAAAAGCTAGTAAGTGTCTGTGGTAAGATTTAAGTATCGGTCTTGCTGTCTTCAGAGTCTCATTGCCTACCACTACTCCATGCCACTAACACATGCAGCTCTCTTGCTAGAATTCATATTTGCATGTGTTCACAGGCCCCATGTCAAACACTTCACTGGGCCCTCACAACAGCCCCAAGAGGGAAGCTGCTGGCCCCCCCTTTTCAGTGGAGGAACAAAGCAAACAGAGGAAAGGGACCAGCCCAAGAACAACCAAGACGAATCTGAAGGGGATCCTCCTGACTTCAGGCCCAGCCCCTGCCCCCTGCCCCCAGGGAAAAAAGCTGACTTGTGCTGATAGATGGCTGGTGCTCCCTTAGGAGCTGCCATCCCAATGAAGTCAGAGGCCCCTCTCTCAGGCAGCAGCAGACCATTAGACAGAGCACTATGTCTAGAGCCATGAAGAACTAAGTTCAAATCTGGTCTCAGGCACTTCCTATAGTTGGATGGGCCTAGGAAAGTCACTTTCCCTCTGCCTCCATTTCTTCAAATGGGGATAATAATAGGACCGGGGTGACTGTAAGGATCAAACAAGATCATAATCGTACAACACTTCGCAGTGACTGACCCATAGTAAGCACTTCACAAAAGCCAGTTCCCTTCCTTTTTCCTAATCCTGTGGAGATGACAGCCCAGTCTCCAACCTAGCCCCTAGTCCCCCTGTTATCACCAATTGTACAGTAGATATTTCCAACTGGGCATCCTCTCAGCATCTTGACTGAAACCACTACCAACTTGCCTATTTAGTCACCAAGACTCACAATCTCTATCATCCTTGATTCTTCATTCAAGCTCATCCCCATATAATCAACTGCCAATTCTTGTTTCTACCTCTCAAATAGGTCCCCTTCTCTATACTCACCTATTCACTCTCTTTGCCCCCATCTTTATCACCTCTTAGATTGTTTCAAGAGTGCCTAATAACTGGCCTCCTGCTTCAAATATTTCCTCTCTCCAATTCATCCTCCACGCAGCTGCCAAAAGAAGTGCAGGTCTCCCTAGGTCAACTCCCTATGCGTTAAGTGGCTTTGCTTGCCAACCTAATGTTCCAGCTTTCTCCCTGTTATGTGCTCTCATATTAACTTAGCTGACCTCCTTCTGGTTTCTTATCCTCGGCCCTCCCGCTCCCAGCTCAATGCCTGTGCATGGCTAGCCTGCCCGTCTCAGATGTCATGTCCTTTCATCTCTGTCACTTAGAATCCTTACTTCCTCTTAAAAATCAGTTTAAGTGCCCACCTTCTACATGAGGCCTCTCTTGCTCTCCCCAGATGTTCATATCTTCTCTCCTAGAATTAGGTATCTTGTACTTATTTGCATATACATATATATGTAAGTGCTATGTACCTTAATGGCATGCCAACTCCTGGAGGGCAGGAGTTATTTCATTTTTTTGTCTTTATATCCCAAGGACTCAGAATAGTGCCTGGTACATAGCAGGCACTTAATAAACACTTGACTGATTGAGGGGAACCTGTATAAAACTTTAAGAGTATTTATAAAGACAAGCAAATTTTATATAAATTCCATGAAAATGAGATCTAATTCAATTTTTCAAACTAATTGAGTTTTCAATTGATCAATTAAAATAACCCAATCTGAGAATCTTTCCTTGAATCATTTTATCAGTGATTTACCTGATCCCAAAGTCTATAGCCTTTGGTTAACATTACGGATAGATTTTTTTCCCCCATATTTTAGGTTATCATTTGAGGTTTACACTTTAATATAGTCTCTTTCATTTATGTTATCCTAATGAAATGGTAGGAATAGTGATGGTTAATGGATTTTCTCAAATATCTACTTGTTTTACAAATAATTGGATGTACTAACAGCACAAAAATGATACATGCTCATTGTATAATAGTTATTCCAAAAAAAAAAAAATCTTACCATGATTTTGCTGTTTTCTTCTTTATCCAAATACTGGTCACTAAACATGTGGCAAGAACCTAGCACTGCCAACTTTCCACCTTGGTTCTGTCAATGACAGGAAATATGTTGAAATACACAGTTCAAAAGCACAACCTGACAAGCTTATCACCATCTATTTAGTTAAGATAGACTCTATGATTGTTCAGAGTATTTTTTATAAATTACATATACTAAAAATATTTGTATACTAAATTACATATTACTATACTAATTACAATTACATGTTACATATTACTATATACTAAAATATATAGATATTACATGTATAATTATGCATGTAATTACATATACTAGGTTACATACACTAAACAAATATATCAAGGCTGCAAAACAACCAGGGATATACACAATATAATACTATTATGTATTATGATTCAAATCTCATTCTCATTTAAATTTTTTCATATTCTTCTATTTGATTTTTAAAGGTACTTTAATGATACTTGCATGAGATAATGATAATCACTTTTTATTATATGTTTCCCTCCCCATTTTTATTATCCTACATAATGAGAGGATAATTATCTTCTCATGTTCTTAAAAGAAAGAAAAAGGTAGATCCAAAAATAAGCTATATACTGGAGTTAGGACCTATTAAATGTGTAATCAGGTCATGAAGGAATTTATGAGTTTCAAAATCAGTTTTTATAGCTATTATAGCTAAGAGTACAGGAACAGTTTTGTTTGGCATGAAATAAAAAGAATTATATCTGAGGCAGGTATTTTGAATATTTTAATGAGCTGAATGTTTTAATGAGTCAGATGATGCAAAAGTGCAAACTCTACAATTTTTCTTAAATTCTTTCAGGAAATTAATATTGGATACCACATTTAAAATTGATTCATTCATTGGATTAGGGCATTAGAGTGAGGAGGCAAAGGAATAAAATAAAAATCATTAGAAATAATTCAAGACTATTTCAAATAGGGGTTGCAATTGGTAGAGTTTCACAAAAGAACAAATAACTGAATACTGCTGTGATTGGAAACAAAACTATAGATAACTCCCAGAAAGAAAGTTCAAAAAATTGACTTTCCTTACTACTTATCATATTTCATTTTATATTTTCCTTTCCCTAATATCACCATCTTTTCCCTACCTCATTTCTCTCAAATAGATTATAGATCTTCTTTCTAATCCTTTTTTCTGCCCTGACAGAGATTCTACCATTGTCTTCAGCTTCCTCTTCCAGCATTTTGTCTATAATTTCCTCCAGCTAAATGAAAAAGGATGTCTAGTTAAAGACCAATTTTCTCCCTGCCCTTCATATTAACAATTCATTTCTAGTAAGGCA
Source organism: Sminthopsis crassicaudata (assembly GCF_048593235.1). Taxonomy (NCBI): domain Eukaryota; kingdom Metazoa; phylum Chordata; class Mammalia; order Dasyuromorphia; family Dasyuridae; genus Sminthopsis; species Sminthopsis crassicaudata. Next base: position 441,656,999 of record NC_133618.1, on the reverse strand, counting down.
AAAGGGCTGGAAAGGGGTAACAACAAGCTCTGTGATGTAAATTATATTAAACTAGGAGCCAATACTCAAATTCCTACCCGGGAACTGCTAATGATTTCTAATAGGATTCCAAGATCTGTAATCATTTTTTGATCTCATGATGCTGACTTATCTGTTAGAAACTGTGCTCACAAAGCACTACAGAAAAGTCAGGAGAAATCACGATTACCATTGCTAGGAAAAGAGACAATAATTTCTTGCTGGTAGAAATACAGCCAAGTCTCAATCAGTGTAAATAACAAATTCCCAGAAGTGGGTGCATTATTTAAATTAGCACTATTTCCATTGGGCTGGAACCAATTATCATATTTTACATAGCTACAACTTCTAATGGTGCTTACTTGAATGTAGGAAAGCACTTTAGGAAAACCATTGTTTGCATTAATACGGACCTCACAGTACACAGCAAGAATGCTTAAGTTTGGGTAATGTGCTCTGGGTATTCATTTATTAAGTAGTGACTATTCTAAAATGAAGTATTTCTGTTCATAGCTGAGAAATCAGATCACTGCAATTCTTCCATATAACAGATGTTAAAACATGTTTTTACCAAAGGCACTTGAAAATAGTGTAACTATCTTTTGTGGACATAAACTCATATGTGTAAAAGGTAATACACTGTTTTCACATCTAGCTTCCATTATTAAATAACATTTTGTTTTCATTTGAAAATTTTTCTAGCTATTTGGGAAAAACGCTTGCAATATTCCCTTTATTAATAATGCTTTACATGTACTATATTATTTTAAGCATCAAAGGCACATAAAATTTTTTTTTTTTAATAAAATTCTTAAGTAAAAAGAGAAAGGGATTAGTGTCTAGGACAGGAATTTGTTTATTGTTGTTCTGATTTCAGTTTTCCTGGGATAATCTAAAATTGACATCAAGCATCATCATACCACATAATCTAGTGCATTCTGACATTTCATTAAATTTATTTGCATCTGAATGGGTGTAACTTTACATTGTACTGAAGGGAACAGCCTATAGTCACAGACAAGTTAAAAATTGGTGCAAATGTCTTAAACAGCTTTTTTATGTGCCAAGTAATGTTCATAAAGACAAATTCAAGAAAATATGTACCTTAGAGTGGTAGAAAGCCAGAATGGGTCTGTTAAGGGGAAAGCAGACAGACCCAGTTGACAGAACAGCTACCGCTGGTTTCATCACACTCAGTGTGGCACCAAATGGATATACAAAGGTGAGAGCCCTATGGAAAAGTTCAGCCATATTAAAAATAAAAACATTTATAAGATTAACAAAGAATGGTGCTCAATCTATTGACCAAAAAACAATCTTTTCTACCAGGCCTTGGTTTTCCATACCACAAATGGGAACAACTGAAGTAAATCTGCATTTATTTATTAAGGTCTTATTATGTTTTGAGCACTGAGCTGAACACTGGTTTTATAAAGAAAGGCAAAAGAGCCTCTACTCTCAAAGCAACACACTATACTATGCGTGTGTAATATGCAAACAATTATATACAAACAAGATAATACAAAAGTAACTGGAGATTATTGACATGACAGATTCAAAATAAAAGTAGAAATGATAGAAATTGCCATAATTCTACTTATATTCATTCATATATTAGAAGACTTTACCATTAAGATATAAATCATTCAGGATGATTTTTTTTTTTTTTGGTGGGGAAGAATAGAATGGAGTAAATGGCAAGAGAAATCTGGCCCTCATAAAGATGTTATTACCACTTTCTGAGTGCTCTGAGGCATTAAAACATGTTTTAAAGGTATAGAAAAAAGATTTAAGAATTAAGGGGACTGTGGCCATGTGACAAAAACAAATATAACACAGCAAACATTCTTTAAACAAGTGTTGTGTGTATAGCAAGATTAGGGCTATCAGAATTGCAAAGATTAGATGTGACATAGTCCCTATCCATCATCATTAAAAAACTTATAGTCTAGTAGTGAGACAAGACACAAACACAGAGAACAATAAATACATTATATACAATGCTTGACCAAATACTGCTTGACCAAACCAGAACAGTAAAGTCAAAACTGGACAAGCATCTAAAAAGTTCTAAGCTTATTTGCTTTGTTCAACCTAGTAAACCTTCAGCTTTTAAAGATTATATAAGGCAAAAGATGATATTTCTTTTGAGGTAAATAACCTATATTTATGTAACAGTTTTTGCTTTTCTGAATAGACATATATTTTTTTCTCCTAACAAGTCTCTGGGGAAGGAAGGAACATTTTATCCCGATTTTATAAAGAAGAAAAATGAAAGAGACAAAACTAGAATCTATTTCTCCCAACTCAAGTCCGAAGGTATACTTGCTGCCTCCTGTAGTTATCTTAAATCTTATTAAGACTAGTTTAACCTGAATAGATTTCATTTCCTTTCACAAAGCATTTAATTTCAATTACTTCTCTATCTCAAGAGTTGCTATTTTTCTCTCCTTTTTGAAGAGAACCAATGACATCATGGTAATGTCTTGACTCCCTTGGGAACTGAATTTAAGTGAGGCAGAGGGGGCTTAAAGTTATTAACCTGACTTTCTTCCTGAGCCACTGAAGGATAAAGGGCAAGAGACTGGTGATGGCCTGGGATTTGGTGGATGGCCCTGGCATCTTCCATGTCTGACTAAGCTCTAATTGAGCCAAAGCCTCTACTTCAGCTATCTTCATGGCTCCTGAAACAAACCATTTTCATCAGCCCATTCCACCAGAGGAAAATCTTCACGTGCTTAGGGTAGAAAATCCCCTAAGAGGTTGGAGGCCTGTCTGCCAAGATGGCTCTACTGGACTATGGCCACTGCACATGCTATAGCTTTTTGGAATCCCAAGAATTAGGTGACAGTAGACACCAAAGGTAGACAAGCAGCCCTGAAAAGGATTCAGCAAGCCCTCACACCAAAGGTGCTAGTTCTTCCTGCCCCAATCACACCATCTCAGTAGTACTATCTAAAGCTATAAGGTTTTCCCTTTAGTTAATTATTAACTCAGCAATAAGAGTGCATAAAGAAGCTAAAAAACAAAAACAACTAGATGACATTCTGGAATTCCCAATATTAACACTTTAAAAAGGAAAAATAATTTTAACTGAAACTAGGAATATACACTTACTGTGCATTGTTTCCATTGCTTTCCTCATCAATTATTCCAGGCACAGCTTTTCCCGCAGCTCGGCTTATTTCCCTTAAAAAAGCAAATACAAACTAGGTTATTAAAAAAAAAAAAAAAACTTAAATTTTAATATAAATTATGTCCAGTTAAAACTAAAGAATACAAGACCTAAAGAGGTCTGCAAGAATTTTTTTCAAAAGATCCTAAAATAATCTAAGACTGAAAGGCAAATACGTTTGTGCCAAAGGAGCACTTCTGATTTAGATAGAAAAAATACACATGTATTAAAATTTAATAATAGTGTAGGGAAGTCTATGATTAAATACCTGAATGAATGAATGGTATAAATAACTAGTACTAAAGAATTTCAGAGATGAATTAGACTGACTTTTTATAAAGTGGGATTTAAACTGAGGCCTGAAAAATTGGTGGATAACATCTGGAGAGGTAGAAATATGACAGAGAAGAAAGTTGTGTTATAACAATACCTGCCATAAGCAGGAAATTATCTGGTTTGTGTCTAATCCTTATTTTTTGATCCATTTATCCTTACTAGTTACCTTCCTATATTTCTCCTTCCTACTGTGGCTAAGCTCAATCTGTTTCTCTATTCCCTTTCCTCTCACTCTTTTTGTTTCTCTGCAATTCAGCTTCTTACCTTCATCATTCAATTGAAAATCATCCCATCCAAAGTTATCAATGACCTCTTACCTAACAAATGCAAAGGCCTTTTCTCAAGCCTCCTCCTAACTTCTTTGTAACCACTGACACTGTCCATCACCCTCCTTTCTTTGATGCTCTCCTGTTTTCCTACACTCTTTTCTCTCCAAATTCTCTCTTAATTGCCAGAACACTCCTCCTGAATGTCCTTTGCCAGACCTTCACGTAGGCCACACTCTCTAACTATACATGTCACCCAGGATAATGTTCTAGACCTTTTTTTCTTCTCCATCTAAGTCTAATTTGTTTAGCCTTAATGTATTTAATTTTCATTCCTATGCAGATAATTATCAGATCTATTCATCCAGTCCTAAATTCTCTCTCAATCTCTTTGAGTTTCACATCTCCAACTGCCTATAGTAGGGCTCAAACTTTGTCCACCAGCGATCCCTTTCTGCTTGATAAACTTTTATATGATAAAAAATAAGTATACAAATCAAATATTTACTGATAATAAATTCCAATAAAATCACAATTTTGCATGCATTCAGTAATGAGACCCCACATGGGGCGCCTTATAGAATATCCTGAACTGGATGTCCTTAAATTCAACAAGTCCAGAATTTATTATCCCTCTCCCCAAAATCTCCCATCTTGCTTTAAAATCCTTTCATAATCTGGTTCCATAATTCCTTTACCATCCTCTTACTTTTTATTCCTCTTCATGTATTCTACAAACCGGTACACCTAGTCTCCTTGCTGTTCCTTGTACAAAACTTTCCATCCCTTAATTACATGCTTAGAAAGATAGGATATCCCTCAAATCTGGAGTGCTCTCCTTCCTTGTTCTTATTTTCTGTCTTGACCAACTTTTTTCAAGTTTCAACTAAAATCCCTTTTTCTTCAAGGAGCTTTTGAGTCCTCCCTAATGCTAATACCTTTCCTCTAGACTACTTCCAAGTTATTCTCTATATGTCTTGTTTGTACATAATTCTTTCCATGGGATCTCCCCATTAAATTAAAAATTCCTTAAGAGCAAAAACTATATTTGCCTTTCTCTGTATCCCCAGCATTTAATCCAGTACCTAGCTTACAAACAGATAATTGATGACATGTCAGTAACTGCCATGTATTTAATTTCGAGAAATATATGCCTAATACACACACACTCTTATGTGTGTATGTGTAGATGTATATAGGCATGTATGTATAATATACATATTATATATATATATGTAAACAAAGTGCTCAAGTTTCAAAGATCTTCATCAAAGTACTGAGTCTCTTACTTTCATTTGTTTGTCTTTATCTTCCTACTTATCTCCAAAGATCTTTACACCTTTACTAAATAATTTTATGTTCAACTATGTTACTCCCACCTCTGGGCCATGATATTTTCCAAAAATGCCAAATTGTGCAATTCTTTTCTTCCAAATTGCTCAAGCAGTGTCCATGAAATCTTCCTCAAAAAATAATATTACTCTCCAACATCCAAGTTCCAGTCATCATCTCCACTAAGGGTTACACTTGATGTAAGTATTAATTTTATCATGCCACTTCCCAGCTCAAAATACAATAATCTTCCATGTCTATATGATGACTCTCAAACTCTACAACCTAGAATTATGAATCTTCTATAATTTGATCTCATATTCTACTTAGTCAATATTATCTCTCTACTGTCAAATATGAGACACTAAAATGACCATTTGACTGATTACAAACATTCCATAGTCAGTCTTACCTTTCCTTCTGCTCTTGCTTTTTTCCTGAAATATCTCTCCACTCCTTTTATCCTATACAAAAACCTAATAAAGACATTTCTTCTCTACCTTCTAACATGGCACTGAAAAACTAAGGCTGAAATTATGAAAGATAAGAATTCTGCAAAATAAGGTTAAAGTTTAGCACAACTGGTACTGCTTAGCACTACTTAATTGTTTTAGATCAAACAATAAGTAATGATATAGTCAACAAATATGATGTTTAAAATCATTTGTGTAAAAAGTTAAGTCTTTGGTTTGGGCTATAACTCCATAACATAATATTGTTTAAACAAAAAACTCCTATTTATTTATGTTGTTTGGCCTTACAGCACATTTTTCAGAAATTTAACCTACCATAAATGATGACTCAATATATTTCTTCAGCTGACTGCCTTAGATTATAAAATGCCAGCAAAGAGGTACAATACTTGTCCTAATTTATATAGCACCTAATAGCACTACATGTAATTAGACAATTTTGTGGTAATGAGGACACTATGGATGCTACACACATTCCTTAATAGACAAGAGAGTTGCAAGTAATAAATGCACAAACATGAAGCTCTCTTTTCATGGAATACAGCAGAAAAATGGATTACGACTTAAATCTCAAGAATAAAGGTTCCATAATTTATAAGATGGAGAGAAATTATTCCCAAAACATGGATTAAAGGGGGAGATAGACAAGAAAAAATGTTTGGTAGGACAATAGCACAGCATAAAGAATGTTAAAGCTTTTGATATGTTTACCTGTTCAAGACCCCATTGGATACCAAAGCTTCTTTAGGATGAAAATATTTGTAATACACATTTCTCACCACAGCATCTTCAAGGGAAGAAGAAAATAATTTTATAGACTAGACTAAAAATAAATGGTAAATTTTATGGACTAAAAATAGCAGCTGAAAATATTACTCCCATCTCCACAAGTTTATGAAAAATTCAGTTACCATTATTAACCATGATCCCATATTCTTCTAGTAGAAAGTTAATATTGGTGTCAAATCTGGATTCACCACCTTCTCCTAGCATAACAAGGATATCTCCACCACTTTCAAGATATTTTTTTAGCACTTCAAACTATACAAAAGAAAAAAAAATATTTCTGAGAAATTACTCTCAAATACTATAAGTAAAAGCAATCAGTTATAGCTAGATTTTTTTTAAAGTCTTAACTTCCAAAAGCAATATAAATAAGATTTTTTTATCAAATTAATGCAGAAAGCTACTAAGCTTGTCTTTAAGCAAAAACTCCAAAATACTGGCGATTCAATTATTATATTTTACAAAGGTGAATTTTCAGATAAGAAACCTTTTAATAGTGAAAAAAACCATCACATCCTAAGAAGGAAGGCACATTTTAGAAAAATAGTCATATGACAAAAGGCATAAATGTTCATTTTAAATAAGATAATAGTAGTAAAGTTATCAGTCACTTAATGTCTCTTCTTCCTTCAGTCATATCATAAAAATTTAACTCTCATATCACATACTTAACTAAGCAGATAAAATATTTACAGTTAAAAAAAAAAGGGGGGCAGGGGGAGAAGAGAAATGTATCCATATAGAATCAGATTCGCTCAGCCTCCTCTCTTCACAGTACAAAAATAACAGCAGGGGAACCTAAGCAGCACTCTATTAAGGTGTATTTTAAGACAAGAAAGTATTATTCAAACTCATTTCCCAGACAATTTCTATAAACTAAATTTTTCACTATCCATGAAACAGAACAAAACATAATTTAATTTCAAAGAGAATTTTCAAAGCAAAAATTAGTAACTTTAATAGAAAAAAAGAAGGATAATAACATTATTCTATAGTACTTTAAGGCTTACAAAGTGATTTCTCATTTTGTGTGGTATATACTATCATTGTCCCTTTATTATTATCTTAATATTATTTTCATTTTATAAATGAGGCCCAATGAATCAATTAACTAGCATTTATTATTGCCTATTTTTTGTTAAGCACTGTGCTAAATGCTGGAGATACAAATACAAAAATGAGTCAGTCCCTGCCCACAAGAAGTTTGTAATCTCCTGGAATATAACAGATTTTTTTTTCCCCCTGAGGCTGGGGTTAAGGGACTTGCCCAGGGTCACACAGCTAGGAAGTGTTAAGTGTCTGAGACCAGATTTGAACTCTGGTCCTCCTGAATTCAAGGCTGGTGCTCTATCCACTGCGCCACCTAGCTCCCCCGAATATAACAGATTTAAAGATAAATATAAACAATGTAGTACAATGGAAAAAGATTTTAATTTCTTTAATTAGGAAATGACATGATCAGACCTATAATCTAGAAATACCAATTTGGCAGTTTTATAAAAGATGGTTTGAATAGGAGAGATTGGAAAAAAGGGAAACCGGAGGCTGCTAGGTGGTTCAGTGGATAGAGCACCAGCCCTGAAGCCAGGAGGACCCGAGTTCAAATCTGGCCTCAGAATACACTTCCTGGCTGTGTGACCCTGGGCAGGTCACTTAACCTGAATTGCCTCAGCCAAAAAGAAAAGAAAAAAAAAAGAAACCAATGCAATTAGACTAAATGGTGAGGTAAAGAGGCAGAGCCAAGATTTAAACTCCGATTCTTAAGCCCAGCATTTCATTCTCACCAAAAACAAACAAAAACTACAGATATAAGGAGAAAATTATATTTTATACATAATCTACCTTAATATGTCCATACCATTTCAATACTTTAATCTATCAAAAAAAAAAAAAAAAAAGAGAAAAACAATCATTCTAAATCCTACCCATATATTAAATGTGATATCTAAAGAACATCAGTATAAAAAGTACCAGAATCCTATTAAAGTCCTATACTAGGATTAGAGATATTCTATTACATATTAGGAAAAAGAAAAAAGCTGCTTTATTCAGAATAACTTTTAATTTGAAAAATGTCTTTTGTAGTTTAATCAACTTAATTCTACAGGAAATGAATTAACAAAAGAACTATAGAGAAGCTAAGACAAAACTAAAAAATCCAGTATTAGTTTATATACAAAATTTAGCTTTAATCTACATGCAAGGTAGTTCTTACCTCAGCAGCTGTAAATTTTTCCCTTGGTCCTGCCGTAATCCACAATTTCACTCCAATTAACTTTTCTGATGTAATTTCATCTTTTAAACTAAAAGGAGAAAATAAGCAAATTGCTTTTGAATTAATCTATTTTATAGAAAACTGTGACATGGAAAGAACTATAGTGTCAGTGTAAGATAACTTTCCATCAGTTGTGAACTGATCCAACCATTCTGAAGTGAATTTCAGAACTATGCTATAACTCAACAATACCACTGCTACATCTGTATCCCAAAGAGATTTTTTTTTTAAAACAAAAAGGACTTACAACTACAAAAATTTTTATAGCAGTTTTTTTTTTTTTATAGTAGCAAAGAATTAGAAATTGAGAGAATGCCAATCAATTTGGGAATAGCTGAATGGGTATGTGATTGTGAAGGAATATTATTATGCCACAAGAAATGATAAACAAGATGCTTTCAGAAAAACCTGAAAATACTTTAATGAACTGGTATAAAGTGAAATGAAATGAACTAGAAGGACACTTCGCACAGGAATAGCAATAAGGTACAATGATTGACTGTGTATAATTTAACTATTATCAGCAATACAAAGATCCAAGGAAATTCTGAAGGACCTAAAATGAAAAATGCTATTCATCTCAAAAGAACTGATAGAATCTGAATGCAGATAGAAGCACACTGTGTTGGATTTTTTTTCTTTTTACTTTATTTTTCTTATAGTTTTTTTCATGTTTCTTTCATTGCATGACTAATATGGAAATATGTTTTATCTGACTGAACATTGTATGACTAATATGGAAATTTTTTACATGACTGCACTTTACCAAACTGCTTGCCTTCTAAATGATAGGAAAGGTAGGAAAGAATTTGGAACTTAAAATTGTAAAAGCAAACAAAGGTTAAAAATGTTTTTTACACATAATTGGAAAAAATAAAATATTTTTAAATTTTTAATATAAATTTTTTGGTTACACATGTACATTTATTTTTAACATATTTCTACATGGATCATATTAGGGGAGAAAAATCAAAACAGAAGAGGAAAACTATGAGATTAAAAAAAAAAAAAAAGGAAAAAAAAAAGAGGTAAAAATAGTATGTGTTGATCTACATTCAATCTCCCTAATTCTCTCTCTGGATGTGGAAAGTATTTTCCAACCAAAATTTATTAGGATTGCCTTGGACCACTGAATCACTGATCATAGTTGATCATCGCACAATCATACTACTGCTATGTACAATGTTTTCCTGGTTCTGCTTGCTTCATTCAACATCAGTTCATGTAAACATTTCCAGGTCTTTCTAAAATCAGCCTGCTCATCATTTTTAATAGAACAATATGCCATAACTAATTCAGCCATTCCTCAACTGATGATGACTTTAAAAAAAAAAAAAAAGATAAACATCATCCCCCATTGGGAATCATCTAGATTCTGCTCAAATACTTCCAGGAAGAAAGAAAATTATAAAATAAAATTACCTATAAAATGAAAATACTGAATAATTATGGCCTTTAACTAGAAATATGATTTAAGTCATTATTAATTGGAATACTTCTAGATTCATTTTACAAGGAAATGAATATACTTATTTTTCTTTCCATTATACCAAACCTATTCAAACATGTATTATTAGGTAAGTTTTAAGATTATTTGTATAGCAAATAACTGAAAAGTTTAGTTGTTTTAAGCAAAACCAATTAAAAATCAGAAACTGACATTAGCATAACTTCTTGCTTTGTAATTTTTTATACAATTCTATTGAATTGAATATGGAATTTGTTGACTAGTTTGGAAGAGAAGTAATGATTACTTATTTACTAATTCATTATCTTTATACTCAACCCCTTCTAATAAATAGTCGTTTTTACCACAAAATACATAAAATGAGAAAACACTCGTCACTAGTAGCCTCCTATTGCTATAGTTATGCAGAAAGGTATTCCATTTTACTAGTATATTATAGCTGATATAGATAACTGAGAATAGAAAAGTAGTAACTACTTACCTCTGAATCTTCCAGTTACTACGAAGCCTTTTCTGTAAGGTCTTATAGCCACTGTTGGTGGTAAATATTTCCTTTTTTGATGCATTAAAGAGAATGGTGCTTCGAAGCTCTTTCTCCATAATTACCTCAAGTGAAAAAGAAATAGAAAATAAATAAAGTAATATACTGGAGGATATAATAATCCAAAAGAGAACAAACTAGAATATCAAAGTGAAACCTGTTTCTAAATATATTTACAAGATTACAAGGTTACATACAGGAGTGATTCTCAGTGTGGTCCAGAAAACCCTTTCAAAGAATCTACAAAATCAAAATTAGTATTTATTTCTAATATGGTAAATATGTATAAATATAGCCCATGTAAATAAAAACTCTATGGACAAATTCTCAATAGTTTTTAATAGTATAAAGATACTGATAACAGAAGTTTGAAATCATTTGATATATGGTAAACTAGCACTTTAAGCTATTTCTTGTATTGTATATTTTAGAATTTGGAGTTCAGAATAATTTTTTAAAGTGGAATAAAAATTTGTAGTTCTTCCTTAAGACATTTAAAAGGTTTTATTTGTTTGTTTGTTTTTTTCTCCCTGAGGCTGGGGTTAAGTGACTTGCCCAGGGTCACACAGCTAGGAAGTGTTAAGTGTCTGAGGCCGGATTGGGTCCTCCTGAATCCAAGGCTGGTGCTCTATCCACTGTGCCACCTAGCTGCCCCTATAACCAGTTTATTTTAAAGGCATTTTAGTCACAAAATTATTACCAAAATAAAATTGAAAAAAGCAAACCATTATTCTAAATAGAAACCCAATGCTCAATTCAGCACATTAAGAAAGGGGGACTTCTGATCTGGAACCTCTCTACCCTCTTCATTTTTTCCATAGTCTCCTTTCAAGCCATTACTCTATCTCTATTACCATTGGACTATATTTCTAATATCATTTTCCTCTGCCTGGTGCCTTTTTGTTCTCGTATTCCTCAAAGGGGACTTTCATATTTGGATCTTCATCAATTTTGCCCATAAACCACTGCATCTTTTTTGTGATTTCCTTTCACCAAGCCTCCACACCAAAGGCAATAATTTTGTGATTAAGCCTTAAACACTAAACTTTATCCTATCACTCACCATTTCCAGTTTGCTGCTCTATTGCCAACCAGCAAAATCTTTTGGGGCTCTGAGGCACTGAATTAGAGAATCAGGCAACTACACTCACTGGTTCTATTCCAAGCTAACAAAGGTACCTATCGACACAGACTTAGAGCCAATGAAAATCCATGTCAAAGTTTTAGTTTACTGCATTTAGAACTAGAAGGGATCTTATGAATCACCTGATACTCTTCAGATAAGAAATCTGAGTTCCAGAGCAGTGAAGTCATTTTCTCTGCCATCACTCAGGAGACAAGTAACAGGACTGAGATTCAATCAAGTTCCTCTCTCTATACTAAATACTTCAGCACAATAAAAGGACTGATAAACAAACAAAAAAAAGAAAAAAAAAAAAGCTACTAAAGCTATGAAGAATATATATCAAGTTTCTAAATAATCTATAAATAATAAATTACTGTTGGTAATAAGGGAGACTAAAAATAATTTTAAATTTGAACTGTTCTATGGTACACTTTAAAACTTCTGCAACACAGAGATCTGTATGTAGAGAAAATGATTAAAGGACCTCTCCCAAGCATAAGACCCATCCATATGCACCTGCAGTGTCATTAAAATATGCAAACACATCCCTGGGTCAGGACTCCTCAAACTCCACTATCGCTGGCCCTGGCTTCTGTGAAGTTTAACACCATACTCCATCTCCGACTGGGGCATTTTCTCTGGGCGTCCCTATCCCTGGAATGCTCTTCCTTATGTCCACCTCTTCAGCTCAAGTCTCCACTAAAATCGCACTTTTGGTAGGAAGTCTTTCCCAATTCCCCCTTAATAACGCCTTTATGATGACCTCTAATTTAAGCTTTAAAAATCTACCTAGTTGTTTGAAATTGTCTTTTCCCACCGATTATGAGTTCCTTCAGATTAGGGATTGATTTTGCCTTTTCAGCTCTTAAAACATGGTCTACACACAACAGTCACTTAAGAAATGCTGGCTGAGTTGACTTAACTTCAAAAATAAATTCCAAAGATTTTCATCAAGCAACAAAAGAGTGAGCCATGCAGACACTAGAGGCAAAATGAGAAGTGTTCCGGAAGCACACGACGAGCTTTAAGGGAAGCAGAGAAGTTTGTACTTGATCTAGAGATGACAGTGAGCCATCAGAGTTTACTGATTAGGGCAGTGACTGGGAAGAGAAGGTGGCGCAGGACCGTGTCATCACAACGTGCGTAAGGACGCACGCTGTGCTTCCAGAGGTGGTGTGCTAGGGGAGCTGTAGAGTGCACACCTCTTCAGGGGCATTGAGGCACTGGTTGTTTTTACCGAAGAGATTTTAAGGCTTCTTAAAGCAGCATTTTGCTACCAGAGCAGGCGCGCCTGGCTAAGGGGAGTGAGGGGAGGCGTGTTTGGAAAGGTACAAAGTAAAGTGTCTCGGTCATTGTAGCGTTTAATCAGAGGAAGAGGGCGCGCGGGCGGGACGGCCAGAGTAGCTGTAGCTCCCGTAGGGCGCGCCAGGGTCAGGGTGAGATGAAGCCGGTCATTCCCGAAGCATAAAAAACCAGAATCCGGGCGCGCAGCAGCAGCGCGGAGAGCGCTACATCTGAGTGAGAAGGCCCGGGCTCGGTTCCAGCAAGCTTTCCCTCCCTGACACTCAGTACCCTCAGTTACAAAAAGGGGATCTCGACGTCCAACTCTGAATCCTAGCACAACAGACTAATCCCAGCTCCGCGTGGCTCCGGGCCTAGGGGTGTCCGCGGGGAAACGGCGGGCCCTCGCGGGTCCGGGGAGACCCTGCCGACTCAGACCGAGGAAGAAAGGGTCTTCATCCGGACCGGAAGCCCTCTTACCTGAGGCCCACTGACCACCATCGCCCCGCAGCGCCTACGGGCATTACGGGGGGCAGAGTCTCTAAGTGCCGCCTCAGATGCCTCCGCTCCGCCTAGCAACGAGCAGGCGGCACCCCGCGCAGGCGCACCGGGAAGACTACTAAAATGGCGGACCTTTTATAGAGGTTTGGAGGACTGCAGCTTGATGACGCAATACGCTTTCGCTTTACATCTCAGTTCCAGATTTGCCGAGAGAAGCTAGGAAAAAGGAAGAGGCTGATTTTAGAACCCGGGCGCGGAGGAGTTTGGATCGAAACTAAACTCGATGGATTGGCCCATTTCTGTTAATACAACTAATTCAAAGATAAACTTGATTTTTCTTTCGGGGACTCCAATTCTAAATAGTTTATTTTTGTTTTTGATTATAATGATTAAAAACGTGGAAAGATAAACTTCAATGATCAGCGTTCCTCAATGTCCCCGAGGAGAGTAATGGTTTCTTCCGGACGCGTTCTTGCCACCCATTGGCTGCTCCTCCACTCCCGCCCCTCCGGTTTAGATAGTGGGCGGCGCCCAGGAACTGCTACGTTCTTTGTTTAGAAGGTAGAATAACTCGGCATGCACTAGTTTACCCACAGGGTTCTAGCGGTGACACAAAGTTTACATGACTTCATTTTTACCAGTGTGGAACTTACAAGGGACAGTTAGAGGAGATGAAATAAATGTGAGCGAGGTGATTCAGACCAAAACCTTGTGATGGAAAGAGCCATCTGCACTCAGAGGACGGAGGGGGGGAAGGAGGGAGGATTCAGCGTGGAACACAACATAGCGTTTTAATACGGTTTTGTGTTGTTTGTTACATTTTTGTTTTCTTTTTCATTTTCCTCATTTTTGAGGAAATATATGTGTTTAATATGTATTGAATAACTTGCAGTCTAGGGGAGGGGGGTGGGGAGAAGGGAGGGAAAGAAAATTTGAACACAAGGTTTTGCAAGGGTGAATGTTGGAAATTTATCTATGTATATGTTTTGAAAAAAGCTTACAAAACAAAGAAAATTGTCAAAAGAAAAATGTTGGTTTTTGCAGTTTTTTTTAGTCCAGTCCCCTAATTTGGGGGTGAGGTATTTGCAGTATGGGAACTGCTTCTACAGAGGTAGATTTTCTCTTCCTCTGTCAGAGCGATTTGGTGCTTTAGAGAGTTAAATAATCTGCAAAGATTCACGAGGCTTCAGAGAGAAACTCTTAGAACTCACAGCCTCACCAGGGGGCCTCTCCTAGGGTCACCAATATCCAAACAAAACCGGAACAGCAACTGCGAACAAATACCCGTGGGTGACTACGAGAAAAAACAAATAAAATGCAAAAGAACTAGTGAGAGACGCATCCGATCACCACGAGTTCTGAAGGAGGAGGTCAGAAAAGGCGGTGTCCACCTGCCGGGGGAAGAACCCGAGGGACTAGAATCTGAGTTGGGTTTTAAAGGAGTCATGAAAAATCAACAAGCAAAGAAAAGCAAGAAGATTGAAGACACGGGAACTAAAACTCGTGCTAACCCCAATCCTAGAACTGTAGGAAGGGCAACACGTTTGGAGACAAAAAATCTGGGTTCAAATCCCGATGATGTTTCTTAAACTACCACTATGATCTCCCAGAGTCCTTCAGCCTTTCTGATTAAAAGTATCTTTGTAAAATAAAAGCGTCTGACTGGGTGATTTAAAAGGTCCCTGGCTGATTCTTAGTCATGGTTCCATGATTCTCTGCTCTGATTACTGAATCCAGCTCTGGACATCCTCCCACTTTAGGAGGAAAATTATGTCTGTGTCCTCCAAGGAAGTTCTAAGATGGACCATGAAACCACACTACTGGAGAAACAGTAACGACAATAGTCTTCAGTTATATTTCTTGATTAATTGATTCAAGCCCTCAGGCAACCTGATTACTGTATATATCATTTCAATGGAGGAGATAGCTCTTTGTCATATTGACCAGTCCATGTGCATTAGGCCTTTACTCAGACCTCACAGAACCTTCTGTTGCATATCCTACTTTGGCCAGCTAGCTGGTTCTGGAGTCAGAAAGATTCATCTTCCTGAATTCAACTCTGACCTCAGACACTTATCAACTATGTAATCCTGGGCAAGTCACTTAAATTTGTTTTTCTCAGTTCTGTATCTGCAAAATGAGCTGGAGAAGGAAATAGGCAGTATATAGCCAAGAAAAAAAAATCAGACACAAATGAAAAACAAATAAACAATAACAAATTTTATATAACAGTCATCCATGTGTTATTTTTCTATTAAACTGTAATCTCCATGAAAGCAGGGATTCTCTCTTTCCTCTCATAGGGTGAGGTCAGGTTGATTATCTTAATTCAGCTAAGTTCATTAATGTTGCCAATAAAAGAAAGGAAGGAGTGAAAGAAAGAAAAATGATTGAAACATTTAAAAGAAAATGCATAAATGAGAACAGAAGTTTGTGCTAATTTTCCTGTATTGTAATTTTAGTATCTGTGTTGCCGAAATAAGCACCAAAACAGACATTCAGATGGAGGCACAGATAAACATATAATCTGGGCAGCTTTGAAATTGAATATGAAATACATATTAAATTTAACATGTTAATCATCTTTTCCCCTTGGGATACAGAAATGATGTTTATATGTTTGAGTTCACAATTTTAAGAGTTAATAATTTTGTATATCTTCCAGAATCTAACAGAGGACATTACAAAGAATAAGTGCTTACTTTTTTTTACCTCCAGAGGTAACCTTGAAGAGAACAATTTCTATCAAACAACAAGAAGAAAAGCCAGATTGTAAATCAGAATGAAAAGTGAGTAGGAGGTGAGAAAGTGGAGACAAGGAATTTAGACAGCTTTTTCTAAAAGTTTAACTGTGAAAAAGAGAGATGCAGGACAACAGATGAACTCATTTGAAAAACAACTCATTTCCCCTTTCTCCTACTCCCATTCATCCCTCTTTATTTCTGTAGAGGGCACCACTGTACTTCTACTCTCCCAGGTTTACAGAATAAGCCTCGATTTCTCATTCTATTTAATCCCATACATATATCAATTACCAAATTTTATCAATTCTATCTCCACTTCTCTCACATCTTTCACCTTCTCCCTACAGAGCTAACACTCTACTTCATCCCTTACCTGGACTATTATAACTTCTTAATTAATCTTGCTGCCTGAAATGTCTCCCTTTTCTAATCAAGCCTCCACACAAATGCCAAAGTGATAGTCTTAAAGCATCTGTCTGACTATGTTATTCCCCGAACCATAAATTCCAGTAACTATCACCACTAGAATCAAATACAAATAATTTTGGGGGGGAGGGAAGAATTTAAAGCCCTTTATAAAGTGGCTGCAACTCATTTTTCAAGGTATTTTAGACATTATTCCCATCACACATCTCAGACAAGTTTGATTATGTGCTGCTACTCATATATTACATTCTATTTCCTATTTTCTTTGTACTTGTCCCATACCTGAAGTGCATTCCCTAATCACTATCACTTCTTAAAATCATCCTTCAAACCTTGCCTCAAGCGCTGCTTCTCATATGATGTATTTTGGAGTCTTCATAACTACTAGTAATCCTTGTTTTAAGTTAGCTTGTATTTTCTTTTCTTTTGCCTTTTTTTTTTTTTTTTTTTTTTTTTTTTACTTTTTTTCTGAGGCAGTTGGGGTTAAGTGACTTGCCCTGAGTCACACAGCTAGGAAGTGTTAAGTGTCTGAGACTAGATTTGAACGAAGGTCCTCCTGACTTCAGGGCTGGTGCTCTATCCACTGCACCACCTAGCTGCCCCTTCTTGTCTTTTCAAAAATAAATAATACTTCAGCCCTGGACTCAGGCCCATCCCCAGCCCAGGCCCCATCTCTGAATCAGTGACAGTACTGATGGCTTCCAAACCTCTCAGCCCAGACTTACCAAAGAGGACCTGGAAAGTCCAGAAAAAGTGTATGGAACCAGGGGGGAGCCCAGTGGACAGGCGCAGCATGGCTCTGGCCCCCAACCCAGACTCAGTCCAGCCCCTACCCGGACTGCAGCTTCAGCAAGGCGGGACCTCTGAATCAGCAGCAGGGAAGCTGGACCTCGAAGCCCAGGGAAGACTCAGAAAGTTAGTGGCAATGGGGTCAGACTCTAGGGTGCAGTCCCACCTTAGTCTCCAGTGGAGTCCCCTGAGCCAAAACACTAGAGCTTAGCTTACAGTGAGGCAGGGACTCTCCTAACAGTTCCAGGGCAGACAAGAGTACTTGTGGTCAGATTTCTAGAAGGACCTCTGAAAACAACAGCACAAACCCCCTGAAGCTTGGGGCAATGCAACCCTCCTCTGGAAATAGAGCCCTGCTTTAACAAAGAGGTAAAAACAGTAATGAGTTAGGAAAATGAGCAGGCAATGAAAAATGTCTCTGATCATTGACAGTTATGGTGACAGGAGGATCAAAGCACACACTCAGAAGATGATAACAAAGTCAAAGCTCCTACATCCAGCCTCCAAGAAAAATAAGAATTGGGCTAAGGCCCAGTTGAGCTAAGAGCTCAAAAGGGACTTTGAAAATCAAGTAAGAGAGGAAAACTTGAGAGGTGCAAAAGGAAACACAAAAAGCTTAATGAGGAGAACAATGCCTTAAAAAGTAAAATAGAATTGAACAAATGGAAACAAATGACTTTATGAGAAATCAAGAATAAAGCAAAAGAAATGAAAAAAAAGAAAAGAATGGTGAAATATCTCATTGGAAAAACAACTTATATGGAAAATAGATCCAGAAGAGATAATTTTAAAATTATTGTTTTATTTGAAAGTCATGATAAAAGAGAGAGAGAGAGAGAGAGCG
Source organism: Sminthopsis crassicaudata (assembly GCF_048593235.1). Taxonomy (NCBI): domain Eukaryota; kingdom Metazoa; phylum Chordata; class Mammalia; order Dasyuromorphia; family Dasyuridae; genus Sminthopsis; species Sminthopsis crassicaudata. The sequence goes on along the minus strand of NC_133618.1, from coordinate 441,638,618 downwards.
CCGGGACATCATCTTTCAAGAAATTAGCAAGGAAAATTGTCCTGATATTCTAGAACCAGAGGGTAAAATAGAAATTGAAAGAATGCGCTGACCACCTCCTGAAAAAGATCCCAAAATGAAAACTTTCAGGAATATTATAGCCAATTCTGCAACTCCCCAGTCAAGGAGAAAATATTGCAAGCATTCAGAAAGAAATAAATCAAGTATAGTGTAAATACTCACAGTCAGATAACACAAGATTTAACAGCTTCTACATTAAAAGATTGGAGGGCTTGAAATATGCTATTCCAGAGAATATTGGAGCTAGGATTACAATCAAGAATCACCTACCCAGAAAAACTGAGTATAATCCTTCAGAGGGAAAGGTGTCATTCAATTAAACAGAAGGTTTTCAAGCATTCATGATGAAAAGACCAGAGCTGAATGAAAATTTTGATTTTTAAATATTCTGTAGAGGCATAATGAGATAATCAGGAAAGTGTTATCATAAAGGACTTAATATGATTTATTTGTTTACATTCCTACTTTAGGAGAATGATACTTGTAACTCATTAGAATATTCTCATTATTTATGGAAGTTAAAAGGAGTATGTATAGACAGAGGGCATGGGTGTGAGTTGAATATGAAGGGATACTATTTTTTTCTTAATAATGAAATTAAGGGGTGAAAAGGAAATGTACTGGGAGAAAGGGAAGAGAAGTTATTTGCCATTTTAAAAAAAGAAGCAAGAAAGAAGCTTTTACAGTGAAGATGAAAAGGGGGAGGAGAGGCAATGAATGAACCTTACTCTTATCAGAATTGGCTCAAATAGGAAAGAACATACATACTCAGTGAGGGTGTAGAAATATATCTTACCCTGCAGAAAATAGGAAGGGAGTGAGATATGAGAAGGAGAGATGAGGATGATAAAAGAGAGGGTGTATTGGGGGAGGGAATGATCAGTAGCAGAATACTTTTGAGGAGGGACAGGATGAAAGAAGAGAAGAAATTGGGGCAAAATATAATTAGCAATAGTAATTGCAAAAATGTTTTCAAAGCAAGTTTCTCTGATAAGACTTTATTTCTCAAACATAGAGGGAACATAGAGGAAAAAATAAGAGCCATGCCCCCCAAATGATTAGTGATCAAAAGATATGATCTGTGTCCAAAGGGTTATAAATTCATGCATATCCACTAACCTAACAACACCACTCCTGGCCATGAATACAAGAGATTCAGGGGGGAAAAAAGAAGGAAAATGACCTATATGTACAAAAACATTCATAGCTACTCTCTTCTCAGAACAAAAAAAGTTGGAAATTGAAGGGATGCCCATCAGTTGGGGAATGGCTCAATAAACTGTGGTTTGTGTTTGTGATGGAATATTATTATTCTCTAGAAAATAATGAGCAGGACACTCTCAGGGAAAAAAAAAAAACCTGCAAAGTCTTTCATGAACAAAGTGAAATATACTGTATAAAAAGCAATAGCAGTGTTTTGGGATGACCAGCTGTAAATGATTTTTCTATTCTCACTCATACAATCATCTATGACTATTGTGAAGTACTTATGATGAAAAAATTCCATCCATACCCAGAGAAGGAACTGATTGTGTCTGGATACAGTTTGAAGCATTCTCTCTTTCTGTCTCTTTCTTTTTAACTTAATTTTTCTTGAGGGTTTTGATTTTCATTAGGGTGGAAGATCTATGTTTTCTTTCACAAGTTGACTTTTATGGAAATGTTTTGCATAAATTCACATGTAGTTTTTTAATTGTGGGTGGAAATAAGGGAGAGAAACGAGAACTCAAAAGTTTTAAAAACAAATATTTAAAATTGTTTTGAATGTAACTGGGGAAAATATTAAATAAATAAAATTTAAAGTTAAAAAAATAAAATAAATAATGCTTGTATATGTAGATGTTCTTTCTCTGATGGAATTTAAGATCCTTGAGGGCAGAGGCTATTTCATGTTTTGTTTTTCAATGTTCAACAGAATACTTGTTATCTAGTAAGCATTTAATAAATTACTATTTGATTGACACAATTCAGTATCTCCATAGTATGGAGATCATTGTTTGCTGCAGCTCTTTTGGTGCACTGAGCATGTACATTCGAAGCTTCCTTCAACAGCTGGCCCTCACACAGCCTTTTCTAGTGAGCCATGTTTAACTAGAGTCTTACTCCCCAATCTGTTTTCTTTCTCTTCATACATAATCCATGAACATAAGGATCATGGGGATACTAACTCTGTGAGTCTTTTTCCAGACTTAGTTTTCTCTTTTTTTAAAATGAGGGAATTTTATAAGCAAATTAGAGGAACATGATCTAGACATAAAGAATGATATTATTAACAAATAGAAGAACATAGGATAGTTTACCTCTCAGATCTGTGGAGAAGGAAGGAATTTGTGTCCAAAGAAGAACTGGAACTCATAATTGAACACCAGATAGATAATTTTGAATATGTTAAAAAGTTTTTGTCTAAACAAACTAATACAGACAAGATCAGAAGGGAAGCAATACATTGGGAAATCATTTTTACATTTAAGGGTTCTGATAAAGGCCTCATTTCTAAAATACATAGAGAATTGACCCAAATTTATAAGAATCCAAGCCATTCTCCAATTGATAAATGGTCAAAGGATATGAACAGACAATTTTCAGATGATGAAATTGAAACTATTTCTAATCTTATGAGTAGGTGCTCTAAATCACTATTGATCAGAGAAATGCAAATTAAGACAACTCTGAGATACCACTTCACACCTCTCAGATTGGTAAGATAACAGGAAAAGACAAGGACAAATGTTGCAGGGGATGTAGGAAAATGGGGACACTTATACATTGTTAGTGGAGTTGTGAATGGATCCAACCATTCTGGAGAGCAATTTGGAATTATGCTCAAAAAGTTATCAAACTGTGATTACCCTTTGACCCAGCAGTGTAACTACTGGGCTTATATCCCAAAGAAATCTTAAAGGAGGGAAAGGGACCCACATGTGCAAAAATGTTTGTGGCAGCCATTTTCATAGTGGCAAGAAGCTGGAAACTGAGTGGATGCTCATCAATTGGAGAATGGTTGAATAAATTATGGTTTATGAATGTTATTTTTCTATAAGAAATGTCCAACAGAATGATTTCAGAGAGGCCTGTAGAGACTTACATGAACTGATACTAAGTGAAATGAGTGGAACCAAGAGATCATTATATACGGCAACATCAATATTATACAACGATCAATCCTGATGACTGTAACTCTTTCCAACAATGAGATAACTGAAGCCAGTTCCAATGAACTTATGATGAAGAGAGCCATCTGCACCCAGAGAGAGTACTGTCGGAAATGAATGTGGATCACAACATAACATTCTCACTCTTTCTCGTTTGCATTTTGTTTTCTTACTCATTTACTTTCTTTTTTTTGATATGATTTTTCTTGTGCAGCAAGAGAATAGTATAAATATGTTTATATATATTGGATTTAACCTATATTTTAACACGTTTAACATATATTGAATTGTTTGCCATCTAGGGGAGAGGTTGGGGAGAAGAAAATCTGAAACACAAGGCTGTGCAAGGGTTAATATTGTCAAATTATCTATGCATATGTTTTAAAAATAAAAAGCTTTCATATAACATTAGAAAAAATATAATAAAATGAGGGAATTGCCAATAGACTCATGATGAAGAGAGTCATCCATACCCAGAGAGAGAACTATTTGGACTGATGTGGATCACAACATAGGATTTTCACTTTTTTGTTGTAGTTGTTTGCTTGCTTGTTTTTTTTTTCCCTCATTTTTCCCTTTTGATATGATATATGTGGAAATATGGTTAAAAGAGATGCACATGTTTAACACATATTGGATTACTTGCTGTCTAGAGAAGGGGGAGGAAAGGAAGAAAAATTTGGAACCCAAGGTTTTGCAAGAGTGAATGTTGAAAATGATCTTTGCACATATTTTGAAAAATAAAAAAGCTATTGTTATTAAAATAAATAATAAGTAAAAAGAAGGTGTTGAACTAGATAACTCTAAGGTTACTTCCTCTTTGGAATCTTATGCCTACAAATAAGGAAGACTGTAAAAATTGGCATGAGGGAGAAATATGGAGAATAAAAGATACACAGCCATATTAATTGACTAGAAGAAAGGTTTTCATCCTCTTTCAGGGGGACTTGTTATCAATCAATGGGACGATGTAGGTATAATTAAAACAAATTATATTAGATGACTTATTCTGCCATTCAATGTTTGTTCTCATCTGTCTCAAACTTACTTCTCTCAGGTTGCAAAGGACTCATTTCATTGCACTTTTTTGGGAATTCAGTCATTATATCATGCTATTCAGGATTTTTTGTTCATTTATCTTTTGTGCCTGCTGAAAAACTCTAGTTTTTGCTATTTGTTTTGAACCTATTAGATTCTATTTTTCTTTTTTTTGAGGTCTATTAAAATGTAAGTTCCTTGAGAGTCTTAAGAGTAGAGGCTGTAGCAATTTTAATCTTTTTATCTCTAAGTTGTTATCATTCAATCAGTTTTGATTGTGTCCAACTCTTTATGACTTCATTTGGATTTTTCTTGGCAAAGGTACTGGAATGGTCTGCCACTTTCTCCTTAAACTCAACTTACAAACGAGAAAAGTGAAGCAAAGAGGGTCAAGTGACTTGTCCAGAGTGACCTAGCTAGTAAGTGTCTGAGGCCAGTTTTGAACTCAGGAAGATGAGTCTTCCTGACTCCAGGTCTGAAACTCTATCCACTATCACCACCATCTGGCTGCCCTTATATCTCTAATACTTTAGCTCAGTGCCGTATATATGATAGGGATTCAGTAAATGTTTGTTGAATGATCTACAGACCATGGTGAAAGAATAAACACAACATAGTTTTCTGTTTTATATGGTAAAATCAGGTTTTAAAATATTTTTTATTAATGCTTTTTAAAAATTGACACCATTTCTTAAATGGAACCCTCTCAAACAAAACAGAGAGGCATAATGACTCTGCATTGTACTTGGTGTCAGGAAGACCTGGATTCAGGTCCTATCTCTGAAATTTTCTTAGTTGTGTGATCCTGAGCGCTCACCAAACCTCTTTCTCTGTGCTTCAGTTTCTTCACCTAAACAGAAGAGAATGCCTGTGGTACCTACTTCAATAGGCTAGTGTGAACCTTAAGAAAAATAAAGTGCTTTACAAACTTTAAAGCACTATATAAATGTTAACAACTGTTAACATTTAATTAAATGTTAATTAAAGTTAAACAAAACAACTGACACATTGACTTTGTGGACAATATAGATCTCAGTCCACACCTGTTGAAACTATATCTCTGTGAGAGGAAAGAGATATATTTCATTAATAGTTCTTTGGCGTCGCAAACTAGCCTTTTTATTATTTTCAGTCATGATGTCTTTTATAGTTGTTGTCATTTATGTTGTTATGGTCATTGTGTATTATGTTCTCTTGGTTCAATGTATTTTAATCATATCAGTTCTTTAAAATCTTTCTACATTTCTCTGAATTTTTCATATCCATTATTTCTTAAAAGTACTGTTCCACTTTATTCACATATCACAATTTGTTCTACTACTCCACAATGAATAGGCACTTATCTCATTTCCAGTTTGCCCCTACGAAAAGTGCTGCTATCCCTTCTGTCCTTCTCTCCTTGAGGTATATACACAATAATAGAATTATTGGGTCAAAAGGTAATGACCTCTAAATAATTTGAATAATTCCAAATTATTTCAAGATTCTTTGAGTTCACTCATTTAAAAATATTATCTAAAAATAACCATTACTGGGTTTGAGGCCTTCTATTTTATTTTAATAGATTGGTTTCCTGGTTTATAAATGAGTGTCTTATACATCAGTCTTCCAGTACTTGACCATTATAGGAACTGACAAAGGTAAGTTTTAAAAATAGACTATATATATCATGGTGATATTTCAACATTATCACTACAACTAAGGTAGGAGCCAATTGTTAGTAGACCACATTACCCCATCTTACCCTCTTTCCCTTCCTTCCTTCCTTTCTCTTTCTTTGTCTGTTCCTTTTTTTCCTTCCTGTTAGTTTTATCCCATCAAATGAATACCATTTTGACATAGCACCTAAGAGCACTATATGGTCAGCATAAAAACATTGGGACATGTACAGTAATTCTCATCATATCTTCCATTTTAGGACAGTAAAATTAATCTCAAAAGATATCTAACACAAGCACCTCTTCAGAAATGATGCCTGGGCTTATTGGCAGTTTTAAAAATTCTCATCCCCAGGTGCATAAGAAAAACCTAAAAATGCACTGGAAGCCCCAGAGCTGCTGGTTGTTAAATCTGGTGTGCATCCAATAGAACTGGAAATTGTTTCCTTAGTGAATTCTGGGTCGAAGTGTCTTAAATCAGCAGGCCCAACCTGTGGAGAAAAAGCATGAAAGATAAGATGGAATGTGAAGGTTAGTGTATGTTTTAGCTAAAGGGGTTCTTAAGCTGAGATCTGTGAGCAATAGACAGATAATGAGTTCTGATAACTTGTTTCCCATATGATTAGTTTCCTTTATAATCCTATGTATTTAAAAATATTATTCTGAGAAAGGGATTAGCTTGCCAAAATGATCCACGACAGAAAATAAAATTAAAAATCTCTGCTTTTGAATAAGCCTGCTCTCAACTAATATGGAAATATGTTTTACAGGAGTGCAAATATATATTACTTATATTAAGTTACTTATCATCTTAGGGAACAGAAAAGAAAGGGAAGGAGGAAGGGAGAAAACTTGAAATGCAAAACTTTATATTAAAATGTTTAAAATTGTCTTTATATATAATTGGAAAAAATAAAATACATTTAAAAAAATAATCCTCCTTCCTCACTAGAAATATCTATAAAATCCAAGCATCTATGGCCCTTCTGTATGCTATCTTGCCATAACTTTCCAATTAGATTACCATTTAACCTGTTTTCACATCAACCTTCAACATGGCTATTAAATTAAGTCTTCAGAGCAATAGAGAAAGGAGAAATAAAAGAAGAAGGCAGATGAGAAGTAATGAAAACCAAAGTCTATGCTCCACTTGGGATTAGAAAGCAGAGGGGCAGAGAGAGAAGTTTAAGCAAATGGTATTTGTGCTTTTGAACCAAAGTAATTACAGTGATGAAGAGTAGCTGAGCAAATAATGATCCATTCTCTTACCACATTTGGGTTGAAAGGAGGAGTAAGTCTCTTGTGGTATAAGTCATCCCAGTTTATTGGGCTGAAGAAGACATGATTCTTTATCTCAAGCTGCAAGAAGAAAATACTGTTTTAGAGAAAAATGTTACATACATTAGAGCTGCTACTATACTAAGAATCCTTGGTCTACCCTGCAGCTTTGGAAATGAGAATATCCGCTCTTCCGTATGGTGAGTATGGGAGATTAGGAAGATAAGGTTTTAAATCCTATTTCTGATACTTCTTAGCTATGTGACCCTTGGGGAGTCACCAAACCTTCCTGACCTTCAGGTTTCTCCTCTGTAAAATGGGAATAAGCCCAGGAAGTTCTCTTCATAGAGATTGACCTTCAGACAATATAAAGCACTTTATAAATATGGGGTAATATATCTATATTAGAAGCCCTATAAAAATATCTTTTTAACTTAAGTAGTTTTCCTGTGTCACAAGGGGTAATTAGAAATATTTCTATTGTAATTGGCATTCTTCTCTACCACCTTTATTAATACTAATTACTATTATTGCTATTATATGTAGTAAGGTGGCACAGAGCAGGGGAGTTTGAAGTAAAGAAGATCTGAGTTCATATTCACCTTCAAAACAATGACCAGCTCTATTGACCTCCTAAAGAGATCATAAAAGAGGGGAAAAGGACCCTCATGCAAAAAGGTTTGTAGCAACCATTTTTGTAGTGCAAGGAAGTGGAAATTGAGTGGATGCCCATCAGTTAGGGAATGACTGAATAAGAATGTAATGAAATATTATTGTTCTATAAGAAATGATGAGCTGATTTCAGAAAAGCCTAGAAAGACAAGAACTGAAGTTAAGTGAAGCGAGCAGGACCAAGAGAAAAACAAGATGATATCATGATCAGTTGTGATGGACTTGGCTCTTTTCAAAAATGAGATTACTCAAAGCAATTCTAATAGACTAGTGATGGAAAGTGCCATCTGCATACAGAGTGAGAACTAAGAAGATCAAATGTAAATCAAAACATAGTATTTTTTGTTGTTGTTTATTTGCTTGTTTTTTTCCCTGTTTGGATCTGATTTTTCTTATACACATGACAAATATGGAAATATGCTTAGAAGAACTGCACATTTAACCTATATCAGATTGCTTACTGTCTTGGGGAGGAAGGCAGGAAAGAAAACTTTGCAACACAAAATTTTGCAAAGGTAAAACTATTTTTGCATATATTTGGAAAAATAAAATACTATCATTATTATTTACCTAAAAAATTGACTAGCCATGTGAATCTAGGTAACTTATTCAACTTCTCTTATTCTTTTCCTTCAAATGAGGTTAATAATAGAATCTAACTCATAGAGTTGTTGTAAGGATAAAGTGATATAATGTATGTAAAATATTTTGCAAACTCTAAAATGCTATATAAATGATAATTATTATTAATAACATTAACTGACATTTATATAGCACTTAAAGATATATGAAGCACTTACATATATTATTTCATTTGATTCTCAATAATCTTTTGAAATAGGTGCTACAGTGAATATTATCCCCATTTTATAGAAGAATCTTGGTAACTGGCAGTTCTCAAAGATGTTGAAAAATGTAATTAATTGGCCCATATCTTCCTACAAGGGAAATGTCCTGCATCTATTGGTGAAGAAAAAAGGAGAGTGTGAAAACCCAGACTAAGATCTTAGAACTTAGATCTAAGAGATCTAAAAATTAAATTTGAATCTCAGATACACATTTAAATGGGCAGCTAAGTGTTACAGTGGATAGAGTGCAGCAGAGACTGGAGTTAAAAAGTTTCATCTTCCTGAGTTCAGATCTGATCTCAGACACTTACTAGCCGTGTGATGATGGGCAAGTCACTTAACCTTGTTTGCCTCAGTTTCCCCATCAGTAAAATGATCTGGAGAAGAAAATGGCAAACTACTCCAGTATCTTTGCCAAGAAAATCTCACATGGGGTCACAAAGAGATGGACATGACTAAACAACAGCACATTCAAATTCTCACCTTCAAGAATGATCCTCTTCCTACCCACCTCCCCCACTTAATCCTTCAGTCAATATAAGTGTCAGTGCCCTGTGTAAGTCTTGAAGAAGTTTCCTGTCACTGTATAGAGTCATAGATTAAGAGGCAGAAAGGACCTCAGAGTTTATCTAGTCCTATCCATGATTATAATAGTTGAGGAAAATAAGGTTCAAACCTCCTCTTTTTTTTTTCCCCCCCTGAGGCTGGGGTTAAGTGACTTGCCCAGGGTCACACAGCTAGGAAATGTTAAGTGTCTGAGACCACTTTTGAACTCGTGTCCTGAATTCAGGGCTGGTGCTCTATCCACTGCGCCACCTAGCTGCCCCTCAAATCTCCTCAAGATCAAACAAGTAATAAGTGACAAAGGCAAGTCTACAGATCCCAGCACCAATACTCTTTCTATTTCATCCTGCTGCTTCTCATGTGACTATGAGACTATATTTATACTACTTTATAAAGCTGATTCTGAAAGAGTATCATTTGATCTAATACAAAGAACAAAATGGCTTTAGATTATTGAAATACATTTTCCTGACTTTGGAAGTGAATGGAGCATAAACAGGAAAGCTTAGATTAGAAGTTAGGAATACCATCTGAATTTGGATTGGTCATCTCTCTTTTGTCAGGTGGAATGGAAAAAAACTGTTATTCAAGATGATGTGATATTTAACCTCTATTGGATTATTTACTGTCTAGGGGAGCAGGGGAGAAAAGTTTGGAACACAAGATTTTGCAAGACCGAATGTTGAGCCCTTTTTGTAGTGGCCAGAAATTGGAAACTGAATGGATATCCATCAGGTGGGGAATGGCTGAATAAGTTATGGTATATGAATGTTATGGAATATCATTGTTCTGTGAGAAATGACCAGCAGGATGAATACAGAGAGTCCTGGAGAGGCTTACATGAACTGATGAAATGAGCAGGACCAGGAGATCATTATATACTTCAACAACAATACTATATGATGATCAATTCTGATGGACGTGGCCCTTTTCAACAATGAAATGAACCAAATCAGTTCCAATTGATCTGTAATGAACAGCACCAGCTACACCCAAAGAAAGAACACTGGGAAATGACTATGGACTATAAGATATCATTTCCACTCCTATTATTGTTTGCTTGCATTTTTTTTCTTTTCAGGTTATTTTTACCTTATTTCTAAAT